>NW_025999961.1:14169358-14275657 GCF_001458135.2 Marmota marmota marmota
AATTTTTTTTTTTTTTTTTTTTTTTTTTTTTTAGTTCCAGGGATTGAACCCAGGCACAGTTAAAAATTGAACTACATCCTCATCCATGCTATTATATTTTATTTAGAGACAGGGTCTCTCTGAGTTGCTTAGGGCCTCCCTAAATTTCTGAGGCTGCCTTTGAACTTGCAATCCTCCTGCCTCAGTCTCCTGACCCACTGGGATTATAGGCATGTGCCACCAAGCCCAGCACTTTGGTAGTTTCTACCACAAACTTTGCTCATTGCCAAATCTTATCACCAGCCCAGCATCCTCTCCTTCATGCCTGATAGGAGAAAGAATGACTTTCACACCTTAAGTTCCAGCCATTGAATAATGAATGGTGCAATTTTCCTTCATGAGACATGTCTGGAGAAAGTTTAGCTGCAGCATGTTCAGAGAAGTTTAACCATAGATAGCTAGAGGAAGCTCAATGGGCAATGACCAGTAGACAGTTGGCTATGTAAGTCAGTATTTTATGAGAAACATCTTGAATATAAGACTGAATTTTGGCTTCCAAATCTCAAAATAAGTGAGAGCCAAGAAGCACCACTGAGCTGCAGACAGATCCAGCACAAAGGAGAAAATAGGATTGGAATAATCAGAATATTAACTTTGAAACATCAAGAATCTCAGTCAAGGAGACTTTGGTGACTCACTTAACTTCTTAAAATATCAATTGCCTTCTTTGGGGAGGGACAAGAGAGGGGCTGGAGGATGATACCAACTCTGATCATAGGTGAAACTGGCTATGCACATGTATAACTATAAGGTTCAATTAAAATAATGTATGTGTAAATTCTTTTAAATTACAAACTAAACTGTAAATTATAACCAAAATGTCATACAAATAAGAGATATTGCTCTAATTCTCATGAAATATTAATATTGGGCAAACTTTATCAGCTTTTAAAATATCTGGGGAATTTATGAATTCACTGAGCAATACAATTTATCTATATATTCACTGGAGAATACAAAATTTATCTTAACTATATAATGTTCATTTCATTCACAAAACTCAAACTTGAATTAAAACTTCAGTAATATATCATCCAAAAGGTTAATTTTGTACACACATAATGACAAATTTAGTTCATTATTACGGCTAGAATCTTTCTCTTCATTTGCAGTTTAATTCTGAGAATTAGTCAAATGAACCAATTGTTAGAAATAGAATGAGCTCTTCAGAACTTTTTCATGATCAATTTAATGAATCAATTGAATTAACTTATCAATTATTTTCTCTTTCACTAATGCTTTATACTATATTATGTAAAGTTACACTTATGAAAAGGCAAATAAATCCTTACATATGAGAAGATAAAATCAATATGGTTGAAAGACTATAAACCAAAATATTTGAGTAATATTAGTGAAATCTATATAGTTATGAAAAGTAAGTACTAATAGTGAATCATTTATTCATTTAGCCTGGTATTTTCTCACCTGTTTAAGAAATATTTATGAAATACCTACTATATGTGTGGCAGCATTCTAGGTATCCGGGGACAAACACTCTTAAGGATAAGACATTGAAAATTTTAAAGAAAAAATATGAAATTTAAGATAGTAATAAGTGCTTCAAAATCAATCTGTTGAGCAGACATAAATGATGTTAAATCCACCATAGAATAATCTAGTGCTGGGGGAGAGGGCATTTGTCCAGGCAATGGGCTCAGGAGTACAAAGACCCAGAAGTAGAGTTTAGAGTTGCCTTTAGATACTGCAACAAAAATTAAGCTGTTTGGATACAGCCTCCTCTCCTTACATATTGTTCTGCACACAATATGTAAGCAGAGCCAAGTTAAAGTTAAAAAGGTAACTTGTGCATAAATTACATGATTCATGAACCTTAAACTTAATTAAATTTTGCAGCAGTTCTTCAAAAGACAGATCTTGGGTTTTGAGTCTCTACACATTGTTTACACTATGGTAATATGTAATATAACATAAAATATGAGGAGGAAAAACATGTTAACATAGAAGGGGAGTGGTTAACTATAGAGAGGAAGTTTGATTTGTGAACACATAGGTTGTAGGACAAAAATGTTTAGAAAAATAACTGAGATAATTATTTTATGTTTAGTTAAATTACAGTATTCTGAGTAGCTGAAAACTCTGCCAAAGTATCACCCAGAGAAGAAAATTCAAAGTAGCCATGAATCATTAATTGAGGGAAGGCTGATGGAAATGTACATTTTGCACTGAATTTCTGAACCATTTGGAGAATAGAGAACAGCCAGTTCTTGTTTTCGTCCTCAGCAATGTGTTCCTTCAATTAACTTCAAATACAAAATGCAATAAGCACATCATTTTTGTCCTATAAAGTTTAAAGTAATATTTATAGATGGTTGTTCCTCCATCTCCCCAATTGGCATCAGTGATTAAGCTCATTTCAGCCATTTCCTGTCCAAGGTCAGCTATTCACAGAGACTTGTATTAACAAACACTGAGCTCATAATTATGTGTCAGGAATTTCTCCAGGTATATTCTTCTCAGCATTCCCCCAATGCTGAAGATTTAAAGGCAAATAATATATGACTCCTACTTCCAGAAAATAGAGAAAGAATGGGGAAGTGCATTCTAGGGACCTTGATATGATGTTCACTGTAGAATTGAATATATCCACTTAGAGGAAGGAAGAAAAATGGTATATGAGCTCTACCTGAAAAGATGAAGAAGGCACCTCAGTACATAAGGGGCACAGAGGTTTTTCAGAGAGCAGTGTGAGCCTTCCCCTACTTAACCATGATGTGTTTGAGGAGCCAAGAATCTCAGTAAGAACAGGATTGAGATGTGGGAAAATAGAACTTAGGCAGTGTGTGAAGAGGCTTGCTTACCATTTACAAAGTTTAGACTGTACCTATCAAGTGTCAAGTTTGTATCTAAGAAAATTATAATAGCTACAGCAATTTAGATTGTCAATCATTTTTCTCTGTGAATATCACCCCCTCCCAATTCTTAGTCCTTTTGAATTGAATGGATCTGAACATTCCCCTAGTAGTCACTTGGGGATGTGTCTCAGTCCTGGACAGTTCAAACACTACTTTGTCTCGTTTTGCTAGTAAAATATATGATAAATAAAGTGTTTGTGGACAACAAGTATTTGGAACTCTTGGGTAATAGATTTTTTTTACATGGAACAAATTGATAGAATATAGAATATAGCTAAGAGAACAACAGTGGGAAACAGAGAACATGAGAAATAAGAATCCAAGAGAGAAGCAAGAGTAAATCATAGACAGAAAGAACCGAGGACATTTCTGCACACTTGGATCCAGTCAGGCCCAAAGCTAAAGTCCCTTTTGAAGCTCAGCCCCTTGATCCAGTAAATTCTGTAAACAAACAAACAAAAAAAAAATGCAAATGGCCATTTGCAACCAAAATAAAACTATTTAAAAAATCTTATAAAAACTAAAAATAAGTAGTGTCATATAAATTCCTTTTTAAGAATAGAAATAAAAACAAAAATAAAAAGCCCCCAATATGAGATGATCCGCACTATCAGAATTAATTAGAGCAGAGGGTATAGATATAAGAGTACACCAATGGCTAACTAATACAGGGAAAATAAGAAATAAAAATTACTTCTGGTCAACTTCTGGGTAGCTAATGGGTAAAGTTTCAGTTTTTAGACTTTTGAGATTTTTCTGCCTACTAGGAATTAATTCAGATTTTAGCAAGTATTAGAAATATAAGCCTGTATCCCTGGAGAAAAATTAAGCCAAACTGTACAAATTTAGGATTTGCTAACCCTTTTTGACAGCAGTTAGAAGTGGGTCAAACACATGTGTGTCTCAGAAATCAAAGATGGAAGATTTCCTAGAAAAAGTGATAGTGGTCATTATGAAAGTAAGCAAAAAATTTAGCAAAGTGAGGGGTAGAGAAAGATTCCTTTTTCTTGTGTGTTAAACTCCATCAATGCTGCTCTCAAGAATGGTAAAATGACACTCATTAAATCTTGGTGGATCTAGGAAACAGGAAGGGTTTAAAAAAATGAAAAAAAAAAAGAGGTTAATCATTTATTCAGGAAACCTAGCAACAGAAAGAATACAAGACATAGAGTGATCCATAAAGGAAAACATTTTAGAATAGGCTTAAGAAATATTTAAAAAAAAACTGATTTTTTAAAATGATTTTATAAGTAGGCAAAGGAAGGAAAAGGGAGGGAATACAATAAAAAAGTAAGGCACAGGAGAGAATAAATGAGCTTTTATATAGTCCTAAAGAAGGGAGAAGACTTTGGGAATATGTGGAAGGAGTTTCACCTGAGCCTGGAGGGACGACAAAGTAAAGAGGAAATGGTTTTTAGACAAAAGAGGGAAAAAAAAAAAGAAAAAGAAAAAGAACACTACTGTTTTTACTTCTGTGAAGCAGAAGGCTAGGTGACTTGCTGAGAATAAACCCCATGGGAACAAGGAATTGAGAATTAAGGTTTAAAATACTCATTGTGAATAACAAAAAAAGGTCCAGCTGAGCTATTCACTTATAAAGAGGCTTTCTGTTGTTGCTATTCTTGGTCTATTTGTATTTTTTTTTAATTCCACACATGTTACTAAATTTGCAGAGAAAGCTAGAAACCTACTTGTAATCAATCTTTACAGCCTACCTGTGAACTTCCTGGTGTCACAGTGACCACTTCCTGAGAAACAAAGTGATTAGTGATACCTAAGGCTTACACTGGCTACATAATTATGGTGCAAAGGTCAATGAATAAAGGAAGGCTGGTGGCACAGTGATTGACAGAGTGGGCACAAGATGTAAGCTGAATACTTTGTAAAATCAAAACCTCAATAATCTGGGAGAACAGGTTCATCAAAGGACAGGGTTAGCTGGAAGGTAATCACATAGAAATGAACCAAGAAGAATACCAATGTTTAATTTTTTAAAACCATTTACTATAAATGATGCTGCATGTATGAATAGAAAATACTTTATATACTACTATTCATATTACAGATAATGCAAATGGAAATAGGGCTCAAATTTCTTGGCATGAAGGGAGACAGCAGCAGGCAGCAAGGGGCAAGGACAGTGTACTGGAAATACATATTGAATTGGTAACATATATTAGGAGGTATTTTAGAAGTTGGAATATCAAAGTTGAAGAAAATGGGATGAAATTTTAAAAAAAGGAACTTTTCAGATTGGCCACACTCATGAGAACATGTATTTAAAAGATTTTTACCACATATTCACAGAAATAGATAGATTTAAAGGCTAGTCATATATTCTCAACTATAAAATGAGGAGTGTGTCATTTTTTAATATTGTCTAGGGCATAACTTCTGTGTTATTAATTCCCACAAGTCATTGTTTCATTGATCACTCCAAGCAAGTTATTTCTAAAGCTAAGCTTATTTTAGTGCAATGTTACTCTTTCTCAGTTGACCATGTATTTTATATTGTAGTACTATGGCATCTGAAAAAGAATAATATCCCACCTTTCAAAAAAGTAGTTGTTTTCATGTGACTTTGGTTTACAATTTAACAAATGACCTACATGCAAAGCATTTATGAGAGATTGCTTCTAGTTAAGGGGGAGTTTGGAGATTGTAAACAAAACTGCATTAAGGGGCTGCTGGAGTCAGAGAAAAAAGGAAAGCAATAGATCAAGTTTAAATGGGCAACATTAATGGGAGTTATGGGGCACACATTTCAAAATGAATATACCCCAAAGAATTTATAGAACACCTCTCATAATTGGAAAAAGACAGATTTTACAATTATCCTCAGGACAAGCCGCCAATAGAATAAAATACATAGCTTTAGTGTCAAGAGAAATGTATGAGACAAAGGGGAGACTCCATTGAAATAGAGAAAGAAAAGAGAAGGAAACACAGACTATGCAATTGAACAGAACTGCAAATAGGCCTTTGCTGGAATAGAATATACTGAAAACATGTAGATGCATAGTAAAATTACAATAATATTTAATTTCTGGTTTTTAAAATTGCAAATATTGTTTCTAGCAATAGTAATTTAACATGCATTTTTGTCACATAAATATGTTAGATAGGGCTGGGGCTGTGGCTCAGCCGCAGAGCACTCGCCTAGCCTGTGAGAGGCACTGGGTTCGATCCTCACGCCACATAAAAGTAAATAAAATAAATGTATGTGTCCAACTACAACTAAAAAATAATATTTAAAAAAGCTATAGAAAGATGTTAGATAACTGGAATTTTTACTATGTGTGATAAATTGTAAAGATTAAACTTTATATTTTCTTTTATTGGATTTGTTAGAAATCATTTATGACTATTTGTTCAAGAAAAAATCTGTTAAACAGTGCTTAGAAATTTCATCTTATTAATCAATTTTACATTAAACATTTACATATTTTGTGGAAAAATTATTATCTTCAAAAGATCCAAGATTTTACATTTTTTGAAAAATCAAGATGGATATCAAATGGTAATTTTATGCAGCATTGTATGATTTGTACCACTTTAAAGGTACCAGATGTATAAGGGTTGGCATGTTTGTTTGTTTGTTTCCTTTTTTGTTTTTACTTTTATTTTTGAGGCTTATGATCTTCATATTCATTTATTTAAAAAAGAAAAACAATGTATAATTTTTAAATGGCCTGTTCTACTATCTTAAGACAGATTTTAACTCTACTCACTGCCAAAGTTGAAAAAAAAAATAAATCACTTAAATGCCTTACAAAAGAGGGTTCTCACCTCTTTTTCTAAATAATGTTTTATCTTACAATACTCTTAGATTTTTGGAAAGGGATAACACAGAGAGGACCCATATGTACTAACCATAGTTTCTCAGAGTCACATCTTATGCAAGCACAGGGTACTTATCTTAGCTGATGACTCACCTGGTAATTTTCAGGAAGTGAAGTTGACTCTTAAAGCCCAAAGTAGAGACCTTGTGTAGATATGTCAATCTGGTAATCATTACAAAAAATGATTGATCCCAACATCATAATATAAAATTAAAATAATCTTGGAAACGAGCTACATGATAGAGAGAAATGTGAGCCCCTATGGGGAAGAGTGAAGTATTGAGAACCAAATCTTGGGATTTGCCATCACTGGTATGCCAGGAAAAGGAAGAAGGAGAATAAAAATCAGTGGTCGAAAATCAGGAGAATGATAAGGAGAGTAGACTGCTCTGAGTCAAGTGAAAATGTGCTCTGAAATAGCTGATATTTCCATTAATGCATATAAAGACAGTGGTTGACCACATTTGTCAGGCTAGTGGTCTGGTCTTGATTACCTCAACCTGAGTAGTTTCATAAAAGGTTATGGATATAATCTACAACAAAAATGGAAAGACAACTGACAGCAGGAATAGAGAACAAAGTAACAGGTTTGCTTAAGGAACAATGAGCCTCAACATCTTGATAGATTATAACACTAAGCATTTACTTTTACACTCCCCTGTCTGAGAATTGGCTGCATGGCTGATTTATATTGAGTTTGTCTTGACTTGGGGATACTGTAGGTTTCCAGCTGGCTTCATCTTTGCTTCTCAGGTCTTTATTCTAGGATGCAGGCTGAAAGACTAGATGTTATATATATCATTTGCTTCTCATGCACATTAGCTGGCATTCTATTATTCTATTAAGCAAAATCAATCTGCAGCCAAGGCTATATGCAAGCCTTGGAATTATATGCCACCAAATCTAGAGGAAACTATTGAAGATTCATATGAAAAATACAAGCAAATTATCTTCAGGTTTATTATATCAAGTAAGTCTCTCTTTTTTTTTAATGGTAGTATAATGGCATGGTTACATCCTAAGGAGTGACTTTATAGAGAAAGGAAAGAAGTTTATAGTTATGAGAATGAGGGGATAATTGCAGAGACAGTATTCATGCCAGTGTTCAAGTAAATAGGAACAGGATCTGGTACACAAATTAAATAACTCAGTTTAGGTGAAATGGGCGTCTGTTAACTCACTGTCATAGAAAGAAAAGTAAAACACAGGCAGATTAGCAGAATAGGCACTAAGTTTATGAGATGGTTCTTTTATAATTAAATCTCACATTTGTTTCTGGCCCTATTTTTGCTTGCTTATTCCTCCTGCTTCTGAAAATGTTTCTTCCCTTAAATAGGTCTCAATGGCCTATTACCAGTCTCTTGTTTGGGTATAACTCACTTCATAATTTGTCCATTGATATACACAAATTAAACTCAAAATCATGCCAGGTCTTGATCTGCCCACTTTGCTCAACTCTTGCAGGTTATATATCTAGTCAGGTTCATTGCACATTTAACTAACTCCTTAAAAAGCAAAAGAAAAAGATACATCTGGTTTTTCCTTCTTATTTCTTATACTACTACCATTATCCTACAAATCTAGGTAGGCCAAATTCTCAAATATATATTATCACTTTCAATATAAAACAGTATTTAATATGAGATCTAGACTTCTTAATTTTTAATATTAAGTATTATAATTTACTGTCTTTTCTACACATAAAATTTTAAACTTAACTATGTATATTTATAATTTAACCTAATTGAATACAGTATATATATGGTGAAATATATACATACAGAAACTACATGTGTTAAAATAATATGTATATATTTATTACATATTTAATATATGAGTATATATGAAATACATATAGTGTTGCATATTTTTGATAGAAAAACAATGAAAAATAAGTCATTCTAAATTTACATTAAAAAAGGTCTCAACAGAAAGTACTAAAGAGAAACATGTGGAGGAAGTTTAATCAAGGGAGAGTTATGTCAAGGTCTGGGTATGGATAAGGACAACCAACCCCTCCTGGTGCACTGTCCCTGGTCTCACAACCAGGGAACTAATATCACCTTTTGGCCCAAAGAGTCACAGAATGTGGTTCCCACAGACTGTAGCTATAGCACACACTGTTGTTGGCAATCCTGACACTTACCCTTGGGAAATAAAGCTGAAGAGCCATGAACATGAACATTCCAGCCTTGTTCCCATCTTGTCTTCTTAGTCCTTTCAACACAACTTACTGGAAAAACACCTTGTTTTTCCAGTGAACACAAAGCCCCATTAATATGGTCAAAAGGGTGTCAAATCAGCAAGAAAAAAGTGTAAAAATGTGTTATGAAGAGTAAAAGGGAAACATTTATCAGAGCAAGTGTCAGAATCTTTGTTTATTGTTTGTTGTAATCAGAGAGTATCATTTAGTTTTGGAGTTTCATACAGCCTTAGCAAAATTCATGCAAAAATACAAATGCAATTTGTTTTAGTTAGGTTTTAAATAATTTTAAGACAATTTTAAAATATCTACAGAGATCAAAAAAGTTGTAAAAAAGTAACAAAGCATATCTGAAAAAATAGCACAATGAAAAATTTAAAAAGCTATTGTAATTAAAATGTCACTGAACAGGTTCAAGAGTAGACTGTCCTTTGTTGGGGAGTCAGTTGATAAACTGAAAGATCCATTAGAATAAATTATCCATGTGCAGCATAGAGAAACAAAAATGCTGAATGCTTCCAAAAGATACTGAGTCATGGAGGCAGGATGAGAATATTGACAGATTTTGGTGGGGAGTCTCAGAAGAACAGCAAGAGAAAGTCTCAAGAAAAAACATTATTTGAGAAATCAATGATAAGATTGTCAAGAATTGTTTAGAGATACATATTTATGGATTCATGAAACCCAAGAAATTCCAAATATCATATACAAAAAAGACTTCCATGCCTAAACAGATCAGTGATACTTCAGAAAATCAGAAGAAAAAAAAATCAGGAAAATAGGTACCTTTCCTTAAAGGTGACAGGATGATCTCTTATATCACCAAAGCAAAAATGGAGCTATAAAGATAGTGGAATTAAATAGCTGGTGTATTGAAATATTTCCTCATTGTGCAAGCCTATATAAAGTAAAAATCTTTCCCAAATGACAAAATTATTCTATTTTCAGAAAAAAATTGAACATAATGAATGCATACTCTATTAGAATATCTTGACTTAATAAATAATTTAGGCAAGATAAATTGTCCTAAATTTGGGGTTGGGAAGACAATGAAGAGATCGAGTGATAAATGTAAGTGAACTAGGGTCTGGCTTTGTAAACAGTAGTAATTTACTCCTGGTTGCTTACTACATTTTTTAATGACAAAAAAAAATTAAATGACCATATATAGTGTATGTTAAAAAGTTAAAAGCTGTTAGAATTCTGTATTACCTGTAGTATCTAAGAGAAACATAGCAGTCAGAACAAATTGAAAGCCCAATATGAAATGACCTGGCATTTCTGCTCCTCCATGTGTACAGTAAAGAATTCCACGCACCTGTGAACAGCATACATATAAAGGGCTATCGTAGCAGCATTGCTCATCATAGGCAATAAACCCAAAGCCGCTCAAATGTCAATCCACAGTAATATGTACAGGTAAATCATGGTTTATTTTTAAAATGGCAAACTGTACAGCAATAAAAATGAATGAATTACAGCTTCACACAAAATAAAAAATAACCTTTAAAAATGTAACAGTAAAAGAAAAAAAATTCCCAGAGATATGTAGTATCATTCCATTTATATGAAATGCAAAAGCAGAAAAAAGTAGACAATATTATTTACAAATACACTGGTATAGAACCTAGGTTTAAAACAAACAAACAAAAAAACTAAATATGAGGATATGTTTCACTCTAGAAGCAATAGAGGCAATTCTGACTGAGAAAAGATGCATATAATTTCCTAAGCGGAGCTGAGAGCATTCTACTTCATAAATAAGAACTTCATCACGTAAGCTATTTGGCTTATCATATTTGTTAAATATCACAAGAGAAAGGTCAATATATGGTCCTGTTGATTTCACTTCTAAAAAAGTGTGTGTGAAAACATTTTAACTACTGATGTGAATTATTTCATAGTGATTTCCTATTCTAGGCTAAAATGCACAGGTTCACCTCATGTCTTTCCAAATCCTTCACCATTTTGATGCTCTTTTTTGCTCTGATTTTGTTTTACATTGTCTCTCAAAACATATGACACTCCAAAGCAAGTCTCACCATGATGTCTTATCAGCAGAACAATGGAGCTTAATTTATTTAGTCAGTTTGCTGTTATTAATCTATTATTTTATTATCTTATTTTAGCAAATTAACCATGGGATATCTTTGCCTACATACATGGTCAATTAGAACCCATCAATTTCTCTTAAGTCAAGTATCTTTTCTATATTTATATAAATGAATTTTAAAATCAAAATATTTTTTATTTGATAACTTGATTTTTGCCAATCTTGACTACTGAGAAAATTTTGAAATTCAATTTTTCCAATTTGGGTTGTGCTATTTTTTTCCAGTTTGAAGTTATCTTCATATTTGATATATATATAGATTCTATGTGATCTCTGATGTGACTGATCAAAATAAAACTTACAACTGGATTTCAGATAGTCCTTAAAGATAGCTTTAGAGAAAATCTTCTAAGTTAAGCACTTTGCTTAGAACCCTGAAGCACACCAACCCACCATTGATCTCCTATAGAGGATGTTGTTGATTATCTACTCAGAAGACCTGGAATTCTTTTGATTATTTCTGTGAGCCTCTCTGCTTCCATGTGTGCTTTTCCCTCTAATGGCCTAGTTGTTACTCTCCTGTGGAAGATGATCGACACCAACAGGAACTTCATTGCTTGAACAGAGCCAGAAACATCAAGAGGGTTGTATTTACCCCTAATTTTGTAGGTCCATAGCCAACAAATAAATTCAAGAGCACACACACTCCAGTCCAGCCTCCTTGCCTCTAGTTTTACAAATTCAGAGGACATCTTGTCCATCCTCCCTTTTTAGATCTTGTGATATAGCTAGAGTAGCTTTTCTGAATTCAGCATGTACACATATGCTCAATATTTCTTTTAGCTGATGCATACTATAGTAATTAGACTTGCAACAAAATGATATTGGTAATTAAGAAAATATAAATTAAATTCAGGATATGGTTTGGCAATACCACTTATCACTGACAGATACATTTTTCTGTTGCTTGATCATAATAAATGTTATTAAAGATATGGGATAATTGGAAGATCTCATGTATTTCTGTGGAAACAATATGGGATTTTCTGGTTAAATTGAAGATGTGGTTTCCATATTCTTCAGTAATTCAAGTATTCATACATTTTCCAGAAAGTATGCACAAGAAAATTCACAGCATTAATGGGAGAAAATGTGGAACTTGACCCAAATTACCATTAACATGAGAAGGAATAAATTTTATCTTGCTCATAAATGAATTATTGCTTCCAATATAACTATACTATAGTGCATGCATTTAATAGTGAAATATATAGGAAAGTATAATATAGATGTAGAAAAATGAAGCATGATATATTTATTAGAAACTAAAAATAGTTTTGAAAAATAAATTTTATAATACGTATAAAATATAAAACATCAAAATTGATTTAATGAAGATGAGGTTGTAGGTATATTTGGAATCAGTGGGAGAAAGTTACTCTGGAGGTTTCTGGGGTCAGGTGTAGAAACACGTGTTCATTATTTTTTACCTTTAAGTTGAAAGAAATTTTGTATGTCCACATATTACCTATGTAACTCTTAACATCATAATATTTTAAAGGAAATAAAATTTAGCTAGTTTTCTAGTTAGCATTGCTTTGTAAATATTCTGTGTTAAACTCTTACAAAACATTACATAATATTACCTAGAGTAAAGATTGGACTTCATTGTTATGAAAAATGTACCCTGTTCTTTCATTTTCCCTTTCCTAGCTATTGCCTGGTAGATAACACTCATCCTCTCTCCCATAGAATTTTCTGAGTTCCAATGTTCTCAGAGAGAAAAATGTTCAAGAGGCAACAGAGAACTGTGGAAACTTTCCCCCAACCCCTATTGTGTCATAGGAATGTGTCAGGGCACAACTATTTTTTATTGGGCTTTGCTTAGAAAATTTAAAGATGCAATTGAGTACAGTTTTCTGACCTTATTGACCATGCCTTGACTTTTCTAGAACAGTGAAATAAGTCAATAAAGATTGATTGTACGAATAAATAATCATGAAACTACAGAAAAGTTTATACTGTCAATGTCAACATGATACATATTGGTAAGGGGAGTAATCACTAATATCATGATTTCATGAAAGAAACAACATTTCAAGGTAAAAAATGGGAAATGATATTTAATCCAAATAACAATGATCCCTTAATAAGAAAAAATAAATCATTGACCTCATAATATCTGACATGTGTGACTACATTTGCCTTTATACATTTTTTTTTCATGTATCATTAAGCTAAAGAGAGTTTCACTCAGGGGGACTTACATTGTTGCAGAAGAGAAACCATGAGCACATGCCCATATACTCTAGGCTTTGAATTATTAGATGGAAACCAAGGCTATATATTGTATATAGAGACTGGAACATCTTCTATGAGATTAGGTGTAAGATTTTAATGCCAATGTTAAACAGAATACTTTGTAGAATTAATAGGAGTCTTAAGCCTTTTTTAAATGTCTCTAATTGGCCAAAGCAGAGAGAAGTAGAAGGCATGCTGAGATCAATGTAATCACTCACAAAGCAGTTTCTTGGTTAAATTGTTTTCTTTAAAAGGCACTCACCATGGGAAAACAACGCTATAATTTTGCTAATTGAACTCTGAACTTAAAATACAGCAATAGCGGAGAAGGAATAATTTAAGACAGAAATGACCAAATCAAATTAAATAGCAGTTTAATTTCCTTCTACCAAATTTTTAAAAACGTGGGGTTAGGGGAGGGGAGGAGAAGAAACTGCTCAAGTGATCTGTCCTGCAACTGAATGCATATGAACTCAGGAACATAACAAAAGATATTCTGATTTTTCAGGAAAAGTAGTAGAAACTAGTTTATTAATTATCTTTTCTGAATTTATAGTCAAGTACCCTTTAATGAACCTTGGGCATATTTATAATATAAAGACATGTTCTATAAGAGAGGGATACTTGTTTTATGAGCATTTAATACCCAAATTAAATTGTTAGAATATAAAAACATAATTCTGGCTCAATTACAAACCTTAGTTTCATTCAAGAAAAACAGTATTTCATACCAAGTCTTTCCAAAAGGTAAGAGACACTTAGAGGTGCAATTTTTATATTCTTTCTAGAACAAGAGTAATTTTAAAATAAAGATTTATGAAAATGATTTTAATAGAAAACATTGATACTTATGGTTAGAGTGATCAAAACTTTTAAAAAAATTCTTGCATGATTGTTCTTTATCAGTTTCTATTCATCCATTTTTAATAAACCACACATATGTACATTTAAAGAGAAATATTTTAAGACAATTAATAATTAGAGTGATGAGAAAACTTGAAAGACTTTTCAGCTTTTTAAAAACTAGACCAAGTAATATGCTTTCATCCACTAGGTGGGTGGTCATAAATACTATCGCTCTTAAGTGTGTTCAGAGTTATATCCCTTGTGATACTTGAGCATCCAAAATGTTTCGGGGTTAATTTGGGACTCCATTAGTGAAGCAGTTTTCTACCTGTAATTTAGTTTAGTAGTTCCTTTCAAGTAGTGATTTCTTAGAGGTAGTGAGGCAATTGGGTTTTCTCTGCAGTGAAGAAATTGTTAGGTCTTATCACAAGTTAATATGAATACAGCTGCATTCTTTGAATATTGTATGAATTATTCTGAAGGATAGAAAGAAAATGAAATAATATCAGTACTTTAGCATTATGGGAACATAGTTGCTAACTCTCCAATTTGCCTAAATTATCTTATGGCATCCCTATATGTTGAAGATGAAATCTCATTTCATCACTCTATTAACTGCCTATAATCCTTGAATTTGTTTACACTTTATTTGGTTTTCTTCTGGGCTGCCTCCTCACCTCAGCCTACACATTCTGGAATTGCCCTGGGCTTACATTACTATGATGTAGGAAGTTATTAAAATATGTTAATTTACTTGACTGAGATGACTTTAAATTAAGCCCTTATAACTTTCTGCCTTCCAGGCTGTCCACAACTATGTAATACCTGGAATAAGATATTATTCTGTGATCAAATAGTTACTCTGACAAAAAATACTATTATAGCTTTTTTTTCCTCCCATAACTGTGACCATTTTCAGTACCTCATCTCTATAATTTAAGTAACATTGGTGATCCTTAACACATACTGAATGTGTGTTCTGTGGTCAGGCAATCTCTGGCACACTCAGCATTTTCCACAATTGCCCACACTTTGCAGATGAGGGCTAAGAGGTTGAGTAGCATTTATAATGTTACAGAACTAATTGGGGACACAGCTCTGAGTTCTCCCAAGCTGCCTGGCTTCCAGGTCAAAGTTTTCAGTCTCTGTAATGTTATCACAGACAGAAAGAGGGGCAATCCTTCTACTTTTTATGTTATCTATCTCAATCTCATTTTAGATTCAGTTGAAAATCAACACCACATCGAAAATACAATTCTAGTGAAACATTAATAAAGGCTTGGATTGGTTTCTTTGAGAAATGAGTGACTGAGACAGTCTTTAAGAAGTCAGGGGTGTTGGGCTACACGGGGGTGCAGTTTGATGTCAGAATGCCTGTCTAGTATGTGAAAGGCCCTGGTTTCAAACTTGAGCAATGCAAAATTAATGGTTGTGATCAGATTTCGGTTTCAGAAGGTATATTCCACAAAGGTATGAAGAAAAAGATTGGGAAATATTAATTTCTTTGCTATCTGTGATCTTTGGTACCTAGGATCTCTGTAACACCAGTTCTTCCTCCTCCAGCTATGCTACCCCATTCTTTTCCAACTGAACTACTTTTTTACCCTGATGAAAAGACTGTAGCATTATGGGGCATCTACAAATAATGATGCCTACAATCCATTATCTACTCACAGAAGCCCTGAATGTCTTAGCTGTACATTCTTTCACACTTTGATTAAGGGCTACTTCTTCTGACATTCATTCTTTAACTATTAAGACTGTTGTCAAAAATTGTGCTTAGTGCTCTGAATTTTAACATATGACAATTGCCTTTTAACTCTTCTATTTGTCTCCTCCTGTAAGGGAACTAGATATGTTTTATTTATCTTAATTCCTGTTGTTCTATGTAAAATATCCACTGGTATTAAGACAGGCCTTCGAGCTTCCAACACCAACATGGAGATTCCTCGCTATCTTTCCATGTCTTATTCTATCTGGACAGGGTAAAGTTTGGAAAGTACATATAGCCCTGTGGGGTTTGAGAAAGAATTCAGTGGTAAAGCTCTGAAGGCAGCTTATAGGAACTTTTAAAGGTATGCTGGCTATGTCTGTCATGGAACCAGGCTCGTGACTTTTACACCAAAGTGGGTCCAAGACACGTCTGTTGTAATGGGCATTAATGTTAAATTTATTTATCATGAAGATTATTTACCAAAATGTAATCAAGTGTTTCAAAACCACATGGGTGCAATCCAGCTGAGCATCAATTCTACTGCTCTCCTTATTTCAGTAGAATGGGAAAAAGCAAGACAATGAGGGAGGAACACAGGAAGGGATGGAAGGAAATGTATTATCCCTAATGGACTAAGGCAAATACTCTGAGAAATTTTAGATATGATAATCTCTGTACAAATAGATTGGAAAAATTTTTAATGTTTCTTGATAAAAAAATGTTTTGAACAGATTCATTTTTAGTACTTCATTAGTAAATCCTCAAGTTAAATTTAGTATTGAGTTTCTAAAATGGCAAAAAGTATCGATCATTTTGAAGAAGGAATGTTTTAAGTATTGTTAATATTTCCAAGTATCCTATTGAAAATAAACGTCAAAAAATGCCCCTCAAAACATTTAAAACAACAAAAATGATTCACCAAGTATAATTAATTAATTAATTATATAATTAATACAGTGGTATGTTATATTTTATAAGAAGTATTATAATAAGAAACAACACTAATGATAATAATGTTGCTTTTTAAAATATGCTCTTACATGAAAATGAATGAATAAACCACAAGGGAGTTCCTTGAATTAGTCATGAAAAGTCTGGAGATAAGTAAAGGTGGGCTAGTTTTTTATTAGCTAAGCATTGAATAGGAATTAATATTAAAAAAGCTTGCTTTGGAAAAAAAATGAGACTGAATTATAATGTAATTGATTTTTAAAATTTAAGAATTCTTTGTTTTATTATAATTTTGTTCACTAAGAAACCTAATTTCTACTACCTAGCAGGTTTTCTGTAATATTGAGTAGACAAAAATAAATTAGAAAATTTTCTTTTGACTTTCATTCTTCACCTCTTTTTTCATCTGTGAGGGAAATGGTTTGGGGCAAGAATCTCTGAGATTCTTCCGGGTTCTAATTTTGGAAAAAAAGAGGTACCCAGGGAAAAGGGTCAAGGTAGAGCTTGATAAGGACATATCAAATATTACACAAGAAACTACTGAAAAAGACTTCTGCATTTAGGGATCATTAGTGTGACTTATCACTGTTCATCAGGACACTCCCCTAGGAAGCATATTCCTCTCCCAGGGAACACTATTTCAGTAGCTAAGAGGGGCACACTCCATGTCTGGTAGCATGTATTGATCCTCCACAGTCCAGCATTTCAAGCACATAATGTGGATTTCAGGGAGAGAAGGCATAATCCCTGGATTCAAGGAGTTTATCTAACACTTTGTTCATCACAGATCTTAAGAAACAAATACAAACATTTAAAAAATATCTGATGCACAGCATAGTTAGACTTCAATAGTATATTCAAATGCAATCAAGGAATTTTACTAATATAAGAGATCTGAATGATTGAAATAAAAATTCTAATTGTAGCAGTGATTTCTTTCTTTCTTTTAATTGTAGATGTGATTTCTTTCTTTCAGAAAGGCAATTAGAGTTAAAATATCAGTTAAAAAATTAGATTTAAAAATCAATCCTAAAATGCATGTTTTAATCCTTTTAATTTTTTTCTCTCTTTTAAACATTTATTTCATATTTCTTTCATTTAAGCAATGGTTTTGACTAATACTGCTCAATGAATTTTAATTAATAAAATCATTTAGGGAAGGTAACATTCAAATGTAGAACTTATAATATTCAAGTTTTACCTCAAAATTGTCAGGAAGTTTTGGAAAGCTTGAAAGCTAGAAGAAAAGACAAAAGCAAGGAAGGGAGGGAGGGAGGGAGGAAAAAGAAAGGAAGGAAGAAACGAAGGAAGACAGTGGAAAAATGCATACACATATAATTTGGGTAGTGATAAATAAAAATAGAACATTGCAAAGAATTTTCAAATGTTTTGAAGAAAACTTCAAGTTTTGAATAAAACAGCAATAAAACTCCTTTAGTGACTAATCTGGGATTAATTGCCCTTGTCCGCACATACTCCACCAACAACTTCTTACAATTTAAATAATTTCAAACATCAGCAAAACAGATATTTAATGAATGAATCTTGGAGACAGACACTTTGTGTTGAGGCAAAATGAACAACATTGTATTTTTTTTTTTTTTTTTTTACTATTTCACTACTGTTTAATATAAGACATTTCAGATCTTAAATTTATGTGGATCACTTGAGGGTGGCATAAAATAGATGGACACTGACTGAGTGCTGAGATATAAAACAATCATTCAGTTGATAGGTCTGTGAGAAATATTTGAGGGTAATATGTAATGTGTAGACCTGTTTCTGGATTTCTCTAAAAGTCCTCTCAATAAAATGCCCAATAAAATGTTGTACTTTTCTATCTTTATTCTTCTGGGAAAGTAAGGTAAAAAAATATTAAGAAATCAGACAAAATGGAAACTATGAGTTTTAGCCCTCACAATATTGAGCTGAAAGAGGTTTCTTTTTTCTCTGTGTATTAATATATAAAAGGAATTGATGTTAGCCTGAGATTTCTAAAAATTCAGAACACTAAACCTTGTTTTTTATACAACTTCAAAAATAGTTATGGGAAAATATTTGATATCCTTGTTATCACCTGATGAAAAAATGAATTATCAGAGAAATGGAATTAAAGAACAAAAAATTGTGTTTCCTGACTGCTTTAGTTAAAAAAAAAAATCTTGAAAATATTGTATTTATGTAATAAAATTAAAATTAAGTGAGTTGTCAAAAAAGAAAACTATTTACTCACTAGTAGTCATTTCAGTATTAAATCTTCACTAAAAATATTTTTTTTTAAATTTCTCTATATATACCAATAAAATTCATCAAATTGATTTTTTTCCAGTTAATTTGAATATCAGGCACAGTAAGATATCACATGATATTTTCTTTAGTTACTTCCTCAGAAATAGTAGTCATATTTAAATTAATAGAATTCTAAATATTTATCATATATTCACTTTATGTTACTAGGACCCAGTATGTTTCAAACATTTAATCATTCTCTTCAATCCATTTCATAAATATTTGTCTTAAGTATTTTTATATAACATTCTGTCATCTAGCATTTAGAAATGACTAGATTTCATTGCAGACACAGTTACTATTTAATATGTAAAATCAGATGGAGTGTCTGGGTAAAGGTGAATTGTCCTCATTTTTTACAATATGAAGCAGGAGTCGATAAAGACAAAAGGCGGGAATCCTCAAGTGAGCATGTAAAGCTACTATCTCTTTCTATCCTACTTATTTCATATGCATGATATATATATATATATATATATATATATATATATATATTAGATAAGCAGGTGATAGTCTCAAAATTAGTAAGTTCCCAAGAACTTAAATCATGCATTAAAACAACACTAAAAGTATCTTTACAGTATTTCTATAAACTTAGGTTGACACTTTGGTATTAAACTCCCATTATTCTAGGTTTTCCGGTATCTCAAGGTCAAAAAGAATTGTAAGTTTTAAAGTGTGATCATTATCTGGATTAAAATCTATTATATTTCTTTCTATTCAAAGCCTTACTAATAAGTCAAACTTTAACATTAACATGGTTTGTTATACATTTACATGTAAAATTACATAAAAATAAACTCTTTCCTAACACTCTGTGACACAACATCCAAGAAATTAGAACAGTGATAGTGTGTATTTAGGAATGGAGAATTTTTATTCCTGTAAAGTGAACACAGGATCATAGTGGTCCTGAGTGAAAATAAGTACAAATTTGACATGAGGGTGAGTGCCAAGGAATGCACTTATATGTTTATCAAGTATTTTGATCCTGCACTTGCATCTGCTTATATATGGTAAGTGTTTACTTACCAACCACCAATCATCATTCAGTGGCTATTCCAAATTGCTACAAATGGGAAGTACTTGTTCAATATCTGCCAAAGTAAACTTAATGGCATTTTTCCTATGTTTTTAAAAGAGAAAGCTTTTCCAGTTTCTCTTTGGTTATTATAAGCAAGGAGACTAAAATATAGCAGAAAATACAATCTCCTCACAAAGCTCCAATAGGTTAAGTAATTTCTGCACATTGAGAAATAAAAAAACTCTAAAATCACTGTAGGATTGGGGTGGTAGTCAGTGGTTGTGTGCTTGCCTAACATGCAAGAGGCCCTGGGTTCAATCTCCAGCACTGCAAGGAAGTAAACTTGACCTAAACTATGCGTAGCTCTTAAAAGTTGTGAGAAATTAAAAGATATTGATTAATGAATAAGCTGCCTATACTCTGATATTGGGAAACAGTACCTAATGACGGGCAGATGCCCATGCCTAAGAGACTTTGCATAAAGCAAACCTTGCTTGAAAAATATTCTGAGATCTTCTGGTATTTCCATTTTTAAGAATTTCAACTTGCATTTTCAAATTAATTGTGAGTTTTATTAAATAGTGCCTTCTTAGCATCTTTTCTGGGTGTGAATACATTTAACATGATATGACCAACTTAAAACCCTGGAATAGTGAGTAATATTATTTTCCCCCTACTATTTTCATGAGAAAAAAAAAATCCATCACTTTTTCTTTCCAATTTCTAGAAAGTCAAAAACCTCCCCCTTTCTTTGCTGATTGTGGTTCTTCTCTTCTGTTTATTTATTTTAATGATCATCAGGAGAGACAAAGGCACATGCTCTCTTTTCAGATAAGATTTTATTTTGTATTTCATTTTTTCATGTTCACTTCAACAAATGGACTTTATATTTTATTCTCAGAACTTTTGTTTTGCATTTCAATCTCTTATATATGTTGAAGTTACATTTGTAAAAAAAAATCTTTATAGACTGATTTTCTGTTATAATTGAATTTTAGAACACTACATTTCCTTAACTGTTCAATAGGCATACTAATCCATTCATAAAATCAACCAAAGATATTTTGTTTAAAAAACAATTGATGGTTATCATCCATGATAATACACACTAGGATTAGGGATGAAATACCTGACAGATTGCTAAATTGAAATTTTGCACTCTATTTGCAATTTGGAAATCCTGCATTCCTGATCCTCTTAACTTTGGCATCCTTTGGCAAATATTACTAACCTCACCCACCTATATAACCTACTTAACTCAAGTTGGATGTAAATTTCTTTGCCTGAATGTAAAAGATTGCTTTTATACTCTGGAAAACCTCTTTTTTAATGTGAAACTCCCACCAGGCTAAAAAATATGACAAAGGAATAGTTCTGTCTCTCTTAGGTGAAAGAAAAAAAAGAAGAAAGGAAGGAAGGAAGGAAGGAAGGAAGGAAGGAAGGAAGGAAGGAAGGAAGGAAAGAAGAAGATTACAAATTCAGTTGCCTATTTTAGAGATCTAGCTTTGGCTTTAATCAAAATTAATTTAGTTATATATGTGATTAGAGTTATTTTGAATTAAATTATAGTGAATTATAATCATTTGTTATGTTACAATATTCACAACTTATCTGATGAAGGGGAAATGGAATAGTTGAATAATAAGAATTGTACATATATAGGGGTAAGGAGAGAACAGTTTCTTAACTGAGAATCTTTTGTTTATATTTATGACTTACAAATCTTAAACCAATTATAACACTTTTAATGATATTTGGATATTGGATATCTATGAATATTATAGGAGTCACTGAAGTCACATTGAAATTCAAAAGTATTATATAAAACATTGACAGAATGATACTGTTGAAAACCTTTATTGTTTAGTCCAAACTGCCTAGGAATTGAAAGCAAATAAGCTTCCCGAAGTGGATGTTATCTTTATTTTTAAATGCAAAAGTAAATGATTTGAGATGTGTCACAGACAAAATATAGTGTTACCATCTTTTGTGTCTGTTGCAGCAATAGAATATCAAGTATCCTCACCTTCTTTGCACCAAGTTGAAAACTATTAGTTATGCACAAAATAGCATTCTGCTCTGGCAAGCATACAATTCACCTTGCTGTAGTAAGACTATAGAAAGCAATTTTCTGACCCTTAGCAATTCCACAGTTATATAAGGTGTAGGAATCAACAGCTTCCTAAGGCATTGTTATACAAAATAAATTAAACATCTTTACAAGGTATATAGTACAACATTTGATGGTCTTTGCAACATCCTCATTCCTTTTTAGTATCAGAATTTTAAGATGAATCTTGGTAGAATTAATATTATTTTTATATGTCTCTCAGGTAATTTGAAATTTTCAATACAATTTTTACTGTTAATATTTTTGTTTATAACATTTTGTTAATCTCATGGTAAATGGGAAGAAAAATATTTCAATAAAATCTGTGTCAGTTTAAAGATACCTTTCTCTGCTTATATCATCATGATAAGAAATGCATTTTACTGGCATTGACTGTGGAAATTTAGGGGTTAATGCCTAAATGGATAAGATTTTCCAATCTTAGCTTTGTAAGTTAAATATCAAAGGATCTTTTTAATAAAGGTTAAGGGCTACAGCCATTGATTCAAAAAGCAAAATAGAAGAAAATCTTTGATAGGAGTTTGCAGAAATTTACTGGTTGCAACATACATGAATCACTATAAAAAGTATGAAAACAACTTTGTTCCTATCTTAGATATGCTTCATAATTTAAAGTGGCTAATGGTTAAAAATTCTTTGAAAAAAAAGTATAATGAAATTCCAGCCACAAACACTAGTCTTACTCATCTGTGAACTACTTCTTTTGTGATTACCCAGAAAGCTAACTTAAACCTCACACTACTAAAACTTGCAGAAGTGCCAAGAGGAAAGCATTTGCTTTTTTTTTTTTTTTACACATTACAAACAATTATAAAAATAAAAATTAGTATCGTCAAATGGATCTCCTTTCTTCTGTTTATTGGTACTTAAAAAAAAAATTTGTTGCAAGTGTTCATGGAAATATTCCAAATGGGTTTATGCAGTTTTGTATAGAAAATGTACACAGTTTGACATATTTCTGATATATGTTCATGAAGTTAAAAAAATGAAATCAAGACTTTCTAACTTGCTGATTATTTTTTTCTTTTGTTATTTGATTCCCACTTCATTGAGATTCTTATACAATCCACCCAGTTCCTGTGACCTTTATGTTGTTTTATGAGCTAAAATTATTTATCTGCCAGAATCATTATCTGTGTAAGAAGAATACGCCATTTGGTTTAATTTTAACAACAAATTTACAGCTATTTCCCAGCAGTCCTGAAGTTAGAACTTCATAGGATGTAAAAGAGGTGGCAAGAAATACAGAGGGAAATGGCACTGTGAAAGAAACTCAAGGAGCAACAAAGGGAGGTCTAAAGGCTTTTCTTTTCACTTTTTTCACTAACTTCTTTAAATAATTTAAAAAAAATACACCTTGTTAATTAATTTCCTTTGCTACCAAGGGAAGATTTCTCTTCCATCTCTCTCTTTCTTCTTTTGTAAGTTTCCTCTTGCCATTTTGTATAATGAGGAATTGGGCTTCCCAAAGTGAAGCTTTCCATTCATTTATCCTATTCAAGCCTTTGACACTTTAACAGCTTGTTCTTATTTTAGGGATCCCTCTAAGTATATTAATGAGAAACTTTCTCTTTGTTCCTGCATTATCATTGAGTATTAGATCATCCCCTCCCCTTTGTTTCTTTTCGTGGGTCTTTTTTTATTTAATTTTCATATTGCATTCTTTTTCTCAAGTTTCCTTTTTTCCTGTATTCACTGTATGTGGTCCCTTTCTATTTTAAAATAAAGCCCCACACAGGCCATCTTTCAGTGGGCAAGGTTTGTGGTCTACACATACCATTTAATATTTGTCCAACAAGGAACCAGTCAGATAATATTGGAAGTCTTCCAGAGCACTGAAAAGAAATAACTGGATCCAGAATCAATAAGTACTTTATTCTTTCCTAAGTATCTCTTTTCCTGGATTTCTGCATCCCCCCTCCCCTGTCCAACATTTCACATCCTTCTGTAGTCAACTCTAAGCTCCCTGATTTCTGAGGTGACATGGGCAAGGCAGCTCTGTACATACACATTCAATTAACTCCTCTCCCAGGATCCCAGTTTCTGCTTTCCTGGTAACTGCTACCTCTGATTTAAAAACCTGCCTAACTTTCTCTTTTGCAGCTAAGTAACTTTCTCTGGCTTATCTCTTTATGTATGTTTTAGTTTCTGGCTTATGCTGCCAGTTTCACCACCAACTAATCTTTTCCTCTCTTCCTTAACTTACTGAATTTTTTCTACCTTTCCTGGCTCCTCTTGATTGTCTCCATGATTTTGCGTCTTTACCAATATTTCCCTTCATTGTAATTGCTGTTAATCCTCATGAGTGAGAGGAAGAAAACACATCCTATCATTGTAAATATGAAGCACCAATGTTTCCTTTGAGAAATACATAATTTAGATAAAAATGTGTACTTTTCAAGTTGAATAATCAAGAATTAGACATTTAAATGTCATTAGCAATGTTTCCTATAAGAAGAGATTGAGAACAATTACTTAATTCAATTACTAATGACTAATTAGGTTTTCCTACTTCATAGTGTAAGCTTCTAACTTGCAATTTTGATGTGTTTCAAAATAAATATGGAGCAATATATTGAGATTCATCATTATCAGTGATTGTGCAGTCAATTATGAGTGCTCATATCAGGCCCACAGAAAATAATTTGGATGAAATCTCCACTTGAACACTCTATAACCACAACTTGAAATTAACTTCTATACTACAGTCACATTCTAAGATCCTTTTCTTTCTAATTCTCCTTACATAATTTTTCTCTTAGTTTATATGATTGGTTTCAATACATTTTTCTTTGACAGAAATGCTGGAAATGCCTTCTGCTTGTTTGGCTATGTGTAAAAATTACATTAATTGTTTAAAGTTTTCATTCATGCAGGGTCTCCCCAATTATCTCATGGCCTTTCGGAGAAGAGTAAGATGCATTTCATCCACTGCCCTCCTGAACTTTGTCAAACATTTTATTTTAGAAATCATATTGTTACTTTTTTTACAGTTCTATTGATTTGTTTATGATTTTTGCATGGGTGAAATATACTTCAAAATAATTAATTCTTAGTTTTAATTTGCTCCTTTTTATTGGGACATATGAAAATGCATCTATTTATAGAATTAATCATATGTGCATGAGCTACTGTTTGTTGCCAAAAAAGAAGTGCAATGTCCAAATTAAACAGGCAAGGAAAAGTTTTATTTCTGACAACTGCAAATGGGAAGACAGGAAGCTTTACTCCCCTGAAACAAAAGATAGGAAAGTGTTTAAATGCTGGCTGAGCTAGAGGGAAAGTGCAGAGGATGTTAGGGTGAGGTTGAGGATGTGATTAGGCCACCACTCCTTGCTAATCATCCTTTATCAACTTTAGACTCCCATCCTCCCTCAGGCAGAGATTGAGAAAAAGGAGAGGATCTTTCTTGATGATTACATTTCAGAAGGATAGCTCCAAGGTCCTGCAGATCTACATTACCAGGTTATAGAAGATTTACATCTCAAATGGGAAGAGGAAGATTTACAATGGAAAATTTTCTAAAGTAAATGCTCTAAGAAAAGAAAGGTCAGGGGTTTAGAGTCAGAAAGAAACCTCAAGCTGAAGGGAAACTTAAGGCCATTTTTGTCAAAATTCTTTAAATAAATATCTCATCTGAAAACTATGCATAACATATAAAATAAAGAATTATTTAATATGCAATGAAACAAGTTAAGTTGAGGTTTAATCAACATTAAAATTCTAGAATATCAGCTGTTATCAGATAACATGATTTTGGGACCCCTATAATTGTTCTTAACAATGGATAGGGTGAAATTGAAGGACATACAGGTACTTACTCTAAATATTAAGGGGACCTATAACTAGTACTTCAGAAAATATTTCATTTGTACCCCAAGTTACTACCGTTGTTTACTTCCCTGTGGAGATTTTCAATTCATCAAGTGATATTAGTCCACTTGTTTCCATTAAAAAAATAAATATCACAATTATTATTTAATGCATTTTTTTTCACATTCTACTACTATGCCAGAGCTTGGGACTAAACTTTAAATAATACATCTGTCCTGACTTCATGAGTGTTCTGAACCTCTCTCCATTTCAACTTGCCCATAGAAATTCTTTCATGAAACCATTCATAAAAACAAAATAATTTGTTTGAATGTTACTCTAGCTAATTTTATCCTGTCTGAAGCCACATGTTGCAATTAGTTTTTCAATAAATTCTAGAAAAAAATATTTCTTTCCTTGAAAAGTAAAATTTGTTTTCCAGCAGATGATAAGAATGTGAAAGAACACTGTTTATTGTGTTTTGATATATATTTAACACAAATACAACTTAACTAATAACATTGTATGTCCTTGATTTTTTACATTTTTAACTTATGTTGAAATTCATACTTTTGTTTCTATTTCAGTATTGTATTACGTATCATGTATGTTTTTAATAATCTGCCTCAAAAATTTTATAACACTATGTAAACTATAAGCATAAACTTAAATAGACAAACACTTAAATGAATACTTCAGGAAATCTTCAGTTGAGATGTTGGTTTAAAATGCACATCTACCATATAAAAATCAATTATTGAAGATGTTCACTAGGTGAGAAAGAATTGGGAAATATTGAAAATAAACCAAAATCTCTTGCTTAGTTTATTTTTAAGATAAATGATTCTAAAAAGTATTTCCAGAGAAGAAAATATTTCTTTCTTTTGTCTCTATATTTTGTAACAATTTGTCCTCCTGAGAAAACAAAAAGTTTGAATGTTTTCCACACACTCATTTTGAGAATATTTCTGAAGACATGGTTGCTTTGATTGTGAAGATATGATACAAATGAAGCATGCTAAAAAAAACTGAATCTGGGCAGATTGGGTTTATTTTTCTTTGATTATTTCCCTGTGAGCAAATTCATGGCCTTTCTTGATTTCTAATTCTATCTTTAGTTAGTGGAAAAAAATAAAAATCCATGCATCCTTCATGTCATTCACGGCCATAGAGTCTTTTATCTCTGCAGATAGAGAAGACAAGGTTAGTTTAAAATTAAACTTAGTGATTAGGAAGGAAGATGACATCATGTGCTTAGCTGACTGACAATGGGGAAGTTTTAATTAATCTGCTTCATCCAGGAATAGTTCATGACCGATAACTCCATAGATCCATATACCCTTTATTTAATTTTCTTATCCATTAACATGGAATATCTTTTCATGTATTTAGTTTGTCTTTGATTTCATTCATCAGTATTTTATAATTTTATATATATATATATATATATATATATATATATATATATTGGTTTAACAAACAATATGTTCTTTTGTGTGAGAAGGGAACTTTGGTTAAATATCTGTGTTTCTGAGAATAATATCACGTATTTTTGTTTTGATAAATATGACTACTGTGACCATCAGATCAGATGGGCTTGTTATGCATAGTCTACCTTTAATATCATAATGGCCTTTGTGGAGACACTGGAAACTCTGCCTTTCAGTTGTTTCAAGAGATTTTGCTCCCATGTCCCCCTTGGTTCTCACTGCAGAGGACTTGCCACCTTCCCCCCATTGTATGTTTTCCTTTATCTCCTCAGGTGCCATAACAGAATAAACAACAGCTATTTATTTTCTTGCAGCTCTGGAGTCTGAAATTCTAAGACCAATGTGCTAGCAAGGATAGAGTCTTCTGAGCTTTCTCTCTGTGGCTGGCAGATGCCCACCTTTTGGCCTTGTTGTCACATGGCCCTTCATCTATATATGCACAGCGAGACAGAGGTCTCTGCTGCCTCTTCCTTTTCTTTTAACATCAATCCTATTAGATTAGGGCCTCACCCTTATGGCTTAATTTAAACACAAATCCTTTTTAAAGGCCCTATTTTCAAATATAATCTCTTTGTGATTTAGGGCTTTAACATATAAATTTAAGCATGTGAGAGGACACAGTTTGGTTCATGGTAATGTCTAATGCTAACAACTTATACTAAACCTCTGGTGCCAAATGAGGGCATAGTCTTGAAAAACTGAATATTTGGTTCAGCCTAAGAAGAGAGGCACCCTGAGAATGTTCCAGTAATGCCTTACAAATTCATATTTGTATTATACAGTAATGAGAAAAAGACAAATTGTGATTACTTTGCCGATTACTATGATCATTATCATCAGAACTAAATGGAGTGTTTACTATGTGGTACGCACTGCTCTACAGTCCTTCCTGAGATTTCTAATTTAATCCTCATTACCTTCAATGGAGCCTATCTTACTGCTCTTATTGCAGTATAGACAGTGTGGCAAGCCTCTGAAATATTGTGGTACCTGCCTAAAGCCACAGGCCAGTGTGATGGACAATCAACATTTTATTAAAATAACTAAGTTATATTTATGTAAAATCATCACCTAAATACTTTTGAGCATTTAACGTGTCTACAATTTACCCACATATATCTAAAATGTTCACTTTGATTTGTTTTGCTTTTTTATTTATTATTTTATCCGTTGATGATTTCCAACATGGGAATCCCTGAGCTAGTATTAATGGATAATTAATTATCTTACCATCATCCAGTAAGTAACCCACTGTAGTACAGAATTGTCTCAGGATTGTGAAGAGCATTCTTTTGTAGAATATAAATCTCTTATTTAAGAAGATCAAGCAACTGGCCTCATGCCACATAAAATAATAACTGGAAGACAGATAAAAATTCAGGTTTTTCATTTATTTATGTAACATACTGAATGTAAACTTTTTATTTACTTATTTATTTTCTGGGTGTTTTTGACAGAAATAAAATCCCTGGCTGAAGCACAGTGAAGATAGAATGGACAAAATGGTGGGATATGGAAGAAGAGAGGAGGCAGAGCTTATGTTTTGAGCTTTGTGTGACATTGTTAAGAAGTTGAATGTAATTCCAGGGCAAAGGAAAGCCAATAAATGTTTTAAGAAGGAGA
This sequence comes from Marmota marmota marmota, assembly GCF_001458135.2. Lineage (NCBI taxonomy): Eukaryota > Metazoa > Chordata > Mammalia > Rodentia > Sciuridae > Marmota > Marmota marmota. Next base: position 14,198,554 of record NW_025999961.1, read on the forward strand.
ATGTTACAATTAGAAGTAAATGGTTTAATAATAACTTTGCATGCTGCATGGAGAATCATCTTCAAGGACAGAAGTACTATTAAGGAAACTATGAAGTTGTAGTATGAGGATTAAATAAAATGTTTATTTGGAGTCAAGTTGTATGACCAATATTAAGTGGTACATTGTGGAGACTTTGGTGTTAGAATCAACCGAAGCTTTCAATGTGGCATGCAACAGAGAAAATGAAAGTAGCACCTTGACTTTATCCTGAGCACCTAGGAAAGTTGTGTGGCTCTCACTAAGATGGGAGAGACTGAAGAGAGGGATAGGTTTTCACTGTAAAAATAAGATTTCACTGTCAGAAGTGAAGTTTAGTTTCCTTATTAGACACTGATATTTGTCAAACTGGCATTGAGAAATGCCTTTCAGGTGTTTCTAAGTGATATCTGAGTTCAAGATATAGATCATATGTAAAATTGCATCACTAGAAGCAAAACTGCAGAGATTGAAACAAGAACTAAGTCTAAGAAGTCTAAGAACTAAGTCTAAAACATTTTCCTATGCTCTATTAATCTGAGGCGGAGAAGCCAGGAAATGAAAGGAAATTTCTCTGAGGCATAAATGAAACAAGGAGAATGGCAGTTCTGGATTCCATGAAAAGAAGGGTTTAGAGCAGCAATAGCCAAGTATTTAAAATGTTGCTGAGAAAGCTGAATGAAAGGAAGACTGAGAAATGATTGCCTCACTCCCTAAGATGAAGTTGTGGGTGAATTATTTTGAAGGTAATTTCAGTGAAGTATTTAGGTTTAAATCCAATTAGGATAGGAGTTGAGCAAGACAATGAAGTAGAAGCAGAAAATAGAGTTAGAGCTGTCAAGAGTTGCTGTGTAAGGAGCCCAAAAATATGAGAGCCACAGAGGAGGATACTTTGGAAAAATGTTTCCCTTTACATTAAGCTATGCTTGCTCTTGTAAAATCTGGAGATTGTTGATCAATTCTTAATATTAACTAAGGAATCTGCATTCGATTTTCTGGTCATAGATTATTCACAACACCAATAGAACATTCAGGTGAAATTCTATTAAATATTTACATATATTATAAAGCTCCAATATTTTCATAAGTATGTAGCAGCTGTTAGAATAATTTCAACATTATTCCCTACTAGCACATCCTTTTTCACTGACAGGCAGGCTGTAGATGAGACTGGATAACCATATAGCTTTATTTTATAAGTAAATTAAAACATAATTTGGCTTTAATGAATAATAATGATTTAAAAAATAGTTGGCAGAATTGGTTTACTGTTACACACCTGTAATTCCAACAATTCAGGAGGCTGAATCAGGAGAAGCACAAGTTCAAGTCCAGTCTTCGTGACTTAAAGAGACTCTCAAAATAAAAATTTAAAAAAAAATTGTCAGGATGTAATGTAAATAGTTCACTGGATTTAATACCCAGTAACACAGATACATACACTTGACACATAACACTAACTGTCCTTCCTGTGATATAAATGAATTGGATTTGAGACCCTATGTAGAGCCATGTTGGAAGGGTCAGTGGTTTTAATGGTAGAAAAGTAAATTTTTTATTCCTTAAGAAAATGAAGATTATTTCTCTTTGAATTGAGACCATATTTCCAGATGGCTAGATTTGTTTTTCCAGGGACCCCTTGGAGACAGGGGAAAGGGAGACAGGCAGGGATAGTGGTGATATAGATGCAACCGTGAACAAATAACCACTAAGAGTAGCTGTTCAGTCCAATGGAGGACTTCAGAGATCAGTTGTGGAACTTGCCCCAGATTTTCTCTCTGAAGAAAATCTCTCTTAGTTTCCTCAAACTAAGACATTTATTTACTCTCTCCTGCCTCTCAATGATTGTCCTGCCCCATGTGTGAGTCAGATATGATGGAGGCAAATCCACAGAAGCATTCATTTTTGTGGTGATGGAATCATGTGTCCTAGAGAGCAGGCAAAGTGACACTGAGACACCAGTGGCTCAGATTCAAAAGCTTGACTCATTGAGCTTTTATGTTTTTTCACTTAAATGGTGGTTTTTCAATGGAAAAAAAAAAGACCAAAGTTTTGTTTTTTTTTTTTTTTTAATTTCTAGGGGTTTGAAATCTGGAAAACACCAGATATAATACGTTTATAGTATATGCAGATATACATAAATACACTGTAAAAATTTAGTTCATGCAAACCAGCCAGGATAACAGGGTAGGGATCACATAGCTAAAGCATTAAAGATGTGTGAAAATGATGTTTGACACAAATTTCACTTTAATTTATTAATTTTTTGTTAGCAGGGCCAAAAATAATAACAACAGTTATAAACAAATAAGCTGTGTCAGTTGTGGTAACAAGAATATCCATAACAGCACACTATTAACTGTTCTATATGTACCTGAAATCTTAAAAGTTATTATTTGGATATATTGAATAACAGGTTAAAAGGAGAATAATAAATTGATCCATCAAGTAGATTTTCTTAGTTATAGATCCAGCTGTGTTATGTTATTCATTAAACAGGCTCAAAGGAAGTTCAATTCTGAGATCAAATTAATTATGCAAATTGATTGACAGTGTAATCAAAATAAACTATTTTTAATCCCTTGGATCTAATGTAGTTATTTGCCTGTAAAATCTGCCCTACATAAGGTTAATAACAGGGTTGAGGAAAAGGTTTCCAGGGAAAAAACATGTTGCTCAAGAGACTGAATTTCAATCCGGGCATCATTTGATATTACAATCCTCTACTCAATGTATTTTATTAATTGGATAATTATTTCTATACATTTTCACAATGCATTCAGGCTGGGCTGCCTGTTTAAATGCTAAATAAACACTAATCATTAATTAACCCAATATAAAAATATATTAAATATTATTTTATGTATTAATTGATACATAATTTATAAAATTACACTTATATGGTTTTATTTCCAGATAGGTTACATTATCAGCCGGAGAATATGTTACCACACATTTAAATATACCTCAAATGAGTAATTCAATTTAAATAGAAAAGAGTTGTGCTATTTACTAAAAAGTATCTAATAAGGAAAATGGTGTAGTTTAAAAAATATAATGAAATACTAAATATGCTCTATACTTGTTTGACATCAAAGTAAAATAAATAAGCTTTATTTTTTGCTATACTCTGCAATATGTGACTAAATCTTAGCATATGTGAAATATGATAAGATTTTAAGTGGAGACTTGGGAAACAAATTCACTTTAATATAATTCCCATTGTTTCAATGTATCATTAAATACCTGTGTGAATATGGATCTTAGGTCCTCTGTCTTTTTCAGCACAGAACATTGTGTTTCCTTTCCTTTTGATTGTTCAAGTCACAAAATTACTAAACTGAAATACAGGGCTATCACAGAGCATAGCCTAGTATCTGTGTTCCATGCTTTATGATGTAATTTAGCATAAGACTTCCTTAAAACTTGAAGGACATTCTTTACTGCAGGTATGTAATAAAGATGTCACAGCATTTTACAGATAGGGTGTTACTTTGCATTATGTAAATTAAACCAAATGTATATATGGAAGTTTAATGGTGGTTTTGTTGACTTATAGAAATTTAAGCAATGAAATGTCCTGAACATGTCATAGAGTTTTCACAAAATTTTAATTTTCTTAAACACTGCTGCTATTGTTTTCTTCATTCATACTCATTAGTGATCACTTCCCTTATTGTAGGAATGGGAAACATGAGTATACTGAGCAAAGTAGTAAATTTTTATTTTTTTGACAACAAAACTAAATAGTATTTTACTGATGTTATCCTAAATGAAACAAATATTCCAGAAAATTTTTTTAACAATAAACATTTTATCAGATAATTTCCCCTGATATTTGTACCTTATATTTGAGCAATTGAGTAAGTTCAAAGGTGCCAAATAAAAGAACAAAATACAGTGATTGTAATGTATTTTACATGCTATTCATTTACACACTATTTTAAAAAGATATTTTGTAGATTAAAATATAATTGATAATGATTATGTATATCCCATCTATAAGACACAGCTTTATTTTAAAAATATATTCACCCAAAGATCTAAAATATATAGTCCAGGGACCAGGATTGTAGCTTAGTGGTAGAGTGGTTGCCTCACATGTGGGAGACAGTGGGTTCTATTCTCAGCACCACATATAAATAAATAAAATAAAGATTCATTGACAACTAAAAAACTTTATATATATACATAAAAACCATATATATATGGATGCTGCTACCCTTCTTTCAATCCTAGTATAGAATTTGTCACTACCTTGCTATTCTTGTTTCCCAAGCATATCCTGGATCATCTAGGGATCTATATTATAGGTTTTATCAGTCTATAAGTCAAGCTGTTTGTACACTGGTATATTGATCCTTGTCACACAATTTTAAACAATTTTGTGCCTCAATGTGGCAAAAGCATGCTTTGCTGTCGCTGAAGCTAAATACAGCCTTAGCTGATTTAAATGCTGTTTCTGCAGTAGCTTACCCAGGAAAACCAAGGCGCATTCTTTCCAAGCCAAGTGGCCCCCAGCACTGATGGGTATTGAGCCAACACTGGAGATGGCTTCTTCAAGTTAAATTTAGGGTTAGTAAACTGTCCCCTCTCTGCACACATATTCTCCTCAAGGGAAGCTGGCAAGATGCTGTAAAACTCATCACTAAATCATGTACTACATGGGATAATATATTGTGGGTGCATGGTGAGTGTGTGTATACATTGGTAACATAGTTTTAACTATATCTTGCCAAATTATGTTTTATGCTTACCTTCCTTCATTTTAAAAAGGGAGCTCACCTGTACCACTTCTTCCAATACAGCATAAATGCTCACTGTGACAGAGAAGGAGAGGGTGATATTTGATGATATATCAAACAACAGAGTATTTTAATATGCTTCCCACACTAAGTTGGATGTTCTGAAGCTATAATATTATACATTCTTTTTAAAATCTTTGAATAGAACACAATAGTTCTTAAACTTGTAAGAAAAACCTGATTTTGCTATATGGCCAGAGAGTTCAAAAGTAGTCTATGCAGTTAGTTGCTGCCAAATAATTATATTCTATTACATGTGGAATTCTCACTTTCTCACTAAGTATCAATCTGTCATTCTCTTGACATTAATTTTTCAATGGACTATATTCCACAGAAATCATTGTAAACATTGTTTAATTTTATATTTCTCTGTATCATTGGAAGGCAATCATGATTGGTTAAAGATAACCTAAAACAGAGCAGAGCCAAATACATAATAAAAGAAAAAAGATGGCATGCACATTCTGGCAGAATTTAAGGTTTTAGAGATGAGTAAAGAAAAAGTAGGCCCATTTTGGTCTCCTTGTTACTGGCCTTTATTTACAACATGTACATGCATTTTCCTTGTTTTGGGGATGAAAGAAGTGAGTATAGTTATTACCAGGTCACAGAATTGTCTCAAGATACTAAAATCACCTAGAGATACCAGGAGCAGCTTGTCAAAAAGGAAAAATTTAAATGTATTTGATGAATTTTAGTTTTCAAAATACTGACATATAGTTTGAGATGTTTACAGGTATAGGAACAGATATAGAGAAAGTGCCTTAGGCCCAAAGATTTAAACTATCATAGAATTGAAGTTGACTGTTCCTCAATATCTTCACTTTAGATATAAGACCATTGAAGTTAAGTTGACTAAATTTGCTTCATAGGATGAAGCAAGTTTGTAGTTGGTAGCAGAATATGAATAGAGTGTGGATGCCTGCATTTTTTAAAGTTTAATTTCTAGACTACAGGAAAGAAGTGATTAAGATTACATTGACTTTTCAGTGTAGTTTTAGTTTTAAATTTTATTTTCCTTTTGTTTATCACTAGAAATACTGCTGACTCCTGTGTTTACATGCAATGAACATTAATTGATAAAAACATAATTACTACTAATTGCATTAGTGTGAATTATTGTTTTGAAATATTTTTAAAATGTCTTTAAGTCAATCATCAATTAATTAATATTGATGGGAAAATTTTAAACTTTCATGATCTTGTATCAATTTTATAACTCAATTCTCCAGATTTTTGGGTGGATTTTTTTATAATTAGTAATAAATAGATAAAGATTAGTAATAAATAGATAAGAAATACCTTATAGCATTCAATGAAATAAAATATCATAGAAATAAAGCATTGTATGTGCATAAAAATACAAGTACATACTTGTTATATTCTTGGAAAAAAAATCAACCTAGATTTTGTTATTACCATTTATGTAGCATTCTTATATTTGAGTAATATTGAGAAGTTTGTTCAGGACTTGCATGTTTTTCTGTGTATATATTAGCACTCCTTTAATTAAAGTTTTGCTTTCAATTATTTCACTTACTCATAGTCAACTGCAGTCTAAAAATATTAAATTAAAAATTCCAAAATGGACCATTGATAAGCTTTAAAATGCTCACTACTCTGAAAAATGTGATAAAATCTCTCATTTCCCTGCTTCACCCTCCTCAAGAGTTTAATGATGCCTTTGTCCAGAATATCCATACTTTATATGCTACCAGCCTGGTAGTCACAAATAGCTGCTACCAAATCTACTGTCATTGTGGCCCATTGCTGTGTTCAGGAATTGTTATTTAACTTAACAAAGGCTCAAAAAGCACAAGAATAATAATGCTGAAATTAGGTTATAATAAGGAAAAGACAATCATATGCTAAAGTTGCTAAGATACATGGTAAGAATGAATCTTCTATCCATAAAATTGAGAAAAAGGAAAAGCAAATCTATGTTGTACCCAAACTGCAAAATTTACAGCCTCAGTGTATAATAAGTTATTAGCTAAGAAGGGAAAGTTATTAGATTAAGAGGGCTGATACTATCTACAGTTTCAAGTATCCACTGAGATTCTTTGATCATCTTCCTTGCAGGTAATCAAGGACTACTGTGTTATCTTATTTAATCATTCTATCAAATCCCCTTGCACATGTGTAGGTTAAAAGTGCCTATACTTAAAGAACAATGACCAAAGGATAAGTTATTTGCTCTAAGTCTCATAGTAAAACTAGACAAGAGAATGAGAGCAATCAGAATTCCCAGGACTCTGATTTTGCTCTTTTTTTCTTTTCTGAGTAACTATAGGAATTTAGAGTCAAAATTTTCTCCGATCCCTTGAAATAAATTACTAGCAAAATCATATTTTTATTTATAAACGATACACACAGAAAAATATCCAGTGAACAAATCACATTTATTACTGGTTGCCTCTTTAAATGCTACTGTCAAAGATGATCAGTGCCAAGGAACATAAAACTGAAGCCAAGCATCTGGGAATTCCTTGTACTCCTTTGCAAGGAGTACTGTAATCGGTATCATAGGCATCATTAACTTAAGCAGTTAAGTGCAATGTCCTAGTTTCTGTTGACAAGTGCTACTATATTTAGAATTTTCTTCATGTCTTACATTGCTTCGCTGCTCTTGCACCTCATGAGAAAACAGAATCACATTTATGTTAATTCATTTTAAGAGTCCCTGTTGCAGCCAAAGGGTGATAAACATGAACTGTCACTATAATTAAGTCAGAGTGCTACACTTAAGGAAGTACCACTTAGAAAAAGCCATTGCTAAAGGTGGTTACTTTAACTACAAACTGATCATTAATTTCAGGGCTACTTCTGGGGACTCTTCTAGTGATTATAAATCACTAAAATTGGTTTACAGCTGCACTCATACGTTTTAAAATAACTTAGAAATCATAGTTGAATAGCCACTTAATACAAATTTCCTATGAATTATTCTATATGAAACTTTTTGTTGTATTTCAATGAAAATGTGTCTGATTATTGACAAAATAATTTTAAAATATCTTGCTTGAAAAAGAAGGTAGAATAAATAAAATATGAAGAACACCAGAGCTTACATTAGGAAAAGTAGTACAAAAGTTCATTCCTATCTGACCTACAGCCAAACACTATTTTGCAGTTGTTAATTTTGATTGAATATTATGAATAAAAATGACAACTGCACTTTTTTGATACTGGGGATTTAACTGAGGGGTGCTCTACCACTGAATTGTATCCCTAGATCTATTTGTTTTTTATATTGAGAAAAAAATACAAGTTGTCCATACTGGCCTTGAACTTGTAATTCTCTGTCTCAGTCTCTTGAGTACCTAGGATTATAAGCCACCACACCCAATAAAAATCACTACTTTAAAAAAAAAAAAAACTGTAGTCATTCTTATGAGGCATACATTTCCTCCAAAATAATTTTTAAAAACAACCTTATAGCAATAAGCCTCATTTTTAGTGTCTCTGTAGTTTGAGCAAATAAAAGCAATGCCCATACTTTAATTCTGTTCAACTCAAAAGCAATGTATCAGTGAGTTATAAGGTATTAACATAACACTGGGTTTAAGTCCTGGAAAGGTCAGCAACATCCTACTACTAGTCACAAGTTTGATAGGCTTATGTCTTTGAAAAAGTCCCAAAGCTTAGATCCTAATCTTACTCCTTGTCAATTGAGAGGCCAGAATTCCATCTCTAAATTACAGAACCTAGCCTCTCATTTGAATCTTTGGAAGCAAATGGATTTTGGAATTCAAACTATTTTTGGATTTTAAAATGATAATAGAGTACAAGCAAGCTATATTACATGACATCACTGAGGACTGCACCCTGCCATCAAATGCATTATTATCTCTACAGGGGACCATGAATCACCACCAAGGAAGCAAATTTACTCTGTCATTGCCTTACAATTCATCAGGTATTGCCGCCAGTGAGTTTGTGCCAAACGTGGAACAAATCTTTTCACCTTCAGGACATTTGGGATATTGGAATTTTAGATAAAACATAGTGTCTCATACCACACAGCTTAAAAAATGTGAAATTGTGTCTATTTTAGATGCAAGAGCTATGCATCATTTCACTGAACATTGAGTACTTCATCTCACACTTCATGTGCGAGTTAAGAGGCAAAAGCATGAAATGAAGAGTTTCTGGCAAATGGCCAAGGCCCTGGAGCAGCTGTTTGTCCAGGTGGGATTCTGTGGGGCTTTGACAGAGGAGATGTCATTCAAGTGTCTGACACCATTGTCTTCTTACAGCAGGAGGTGGGATCTGTGATGGTTTAGTGGGTACCAGAGCTACAATTAATCCTCCTGGCAGAAATGGCTCTTACAGGGGACTTATTAGTCACTTCTAAAAATACCAACCTAAATACCAGGAAATGAATGAATTCCCTTGGAGTCCAAGAGATGGAACATCTTCTTTCTGTTTCCAAGCCAACCCTACTGGAAATAGTGAGATATTTCAGAACTCAAGTGAGAAATATTTAACATGTAAAGACAAAAATAAATAAATAAATAGGATGACACAGGTGTTTAAGGTTTAAAAATCATTGCTACATATAAAGATGCATATGCACATATCTATACATCATTGATGTATAACTCATATTAAGATAAATTCACTTGTGTTGGAGTTGTAACTCAGTGGTAGAGTGCATACCTAGCATGTGTGAGTACTAGGTTCAATTCTCAGCATCACATATAAATGAATAAATAAAATAAAGGTCCATCAACAACTAAAAAAATTGAAAATATGGATTTGCTTAATAGAATCAACACTTCTCTTTTCATTTTTGTATTGATTAACAGCTCTTTGTTAAAGCTGTTGGTGAACAGATGGAAGGATGGTACCCATAACCTTGGCTTAAAAACCTATGTATTTTTTGAGTAGACTGGAATAATATTGAAATTTCATCAGAGTAAAATTTCTAAAAGTAATCCTACATGAATCATTTGGTTCTGAGTGCATATACTTGCTTATAAAGATCTATAGGCTAGGAGTTTAGCAACTTGAGTGCTTTTTAAAAAATGTAATGATTTGCAACTTAGGGAGACCCTAACTCAGAATAAAATATAAAAATGTCCTGGAGATATGGTTCAGTAGTTGAGGTCCTCTCTGTTCAATCCCTAGTACTCCCTAAAACAAAGAAACAATGATTTGCATATTTTAAAAATAACTTCAGAAATTCTTTATACTATATAACTTCCAAAAGTGAAGACAATTGCTTTCAAAAAGTGATAGATACATTCTTTCTTTTCAGATACATATTCTAAAATGTTTAATAATGCTTGTGAAAAATTAAATTGTCAAATAACCTCTTATTTGGAATTAAGCAAAATAATGATTTTTATGATTTTATATAGTTTTCTTCAGAAATATATTTTGTTGATAAACTGACATAAGATTAACTTTCTGAGTATCTGTGTGTGTGTGTGTGTGTGTGTGTGTGTGTGTGTGTATATATATATATATATGTAAATGTATTTATATTTATCTACATATATACAAATATATGCACACATATATAATACATTTATATACATAACATAACATATACACATATATCAATACATATACATACAAATATATATATATATATATATATATATATATATATATATATATATANATATGTATATATAAAATCATGTCTGATATACTTACCAGATCTATATTAATATACTTAGGGTATATTATATTTTAAAATTTAAAATTTAATTGTTCTAAGCTGGTAAAATACAAACATGTTTTTCTATGTCAATCAACACATTTTGCAGTTCATTTTGAATATTGCCTTAAAAAGAAGAAATCACAGAAGAACATCTCATTGGCATTCAATAGGGAAATAGTGCTGACAGAATGTAACAAGAACTGAAGAGGATCTAGGCCAAGAGAGTAAATTAAAAACAGTCTGATAGCTGTCTTAACATTTTACAAGGCAAGCAATATGATCAAGTTGTTGAGCTGACATCATAAAATCATTTAAAACCAAGATTGAGTTCTGTTTCAGAGATACAATTTTTATAACCTTGCTACTTTGATTAAACAGTGTAAATCTGAAGCTTTGTAAAGTAGGGCAACTGTGCTGATGACATACACACTGGTCACTCATACATTTGCACACATACTTTCATATACACTCTCAAGGACAAATGAAAGAGCATTCTCTGGTATTGAATTTAGCACCGCCTCCCTTATTTGGCCACTTATCTATATCTTGGTTTATAAACATCACACATTTACACAAACTCTGACATGTGTTTTCATACATCATCTGGACAGTGCAAGGCTTGTGGACAAGTGAAAGAGTCAGTCTTCTGGGCTGCCTGAAGCAGGGAGTTTTCACTGTCTTTTTTAAAAAAAATCTACTCCAGGGCTGAGGCTGTAGCTCAGTAGTAGAGCACTTGTCTAGCACATGTGAGGCAATGGGTTCAATCCTCACCAATTAAAAAACAATAATTAATTAACTAAAGGTGTTGTGTTCATCTACAACTAAGAATATTTTTTAAATAAAGATCCTTTATTCAATCATTTATTCATTTATTGACTAGCAATAAATTAAAAAAGGAAATTGATAATTTATCTCTTGAATAATTACTTTGTGCTCATCCTCTTGCTTGGCAATGGAGGACACACTTCATACATACTTCATGTGCATTCATAGAAGAATATTTCTACATATCCTATTCACTCACCCATTTGTTAAAAAATTATGGATGGACAGCAGAATAAAATAGACATTATTATTGCTGTAGGTATATATGTGACTACATGACCAATGTAATTCTGCAACCTGTACACTCAGAAAAATGAGAAATTATATCCGATCTGATTCAAATGTATAATATGTCAAGATCATTGTACTGTCATGTGTAACTAATTAAAACAAATAAAAAATATGTGTGTAGATATTATTTGCAGATATGTTTTGGTTATTACACAGAATATCAATATGTGTATGAATTATTTACTTTTCTGAAGACTTTCCTAACATTTCATACATATAAGTTCTGCTTATATATGTGTGCTAATCTCTATGCATTCTGACATCCAAGCTTATCATATACTTTATTATATAATGTATTAATACAACTATTGAGTAGATGTATACTGCTTTGTTTTATAATAGACCAGGAATATTGCTCATTCTGGTGTTTTAAAGCTACCAGGTAAACATATAAAGTAATCATCAATTTGTGTAAATGTTTTTATAAAAGTAGCTGTCTGAATAGATTTTAAGGTACCGGTCCTTCTACAAAGATAATTTGAACAATTGCAAGGGCTAGTCTCAAGTGGGTGTGATTTTGCTTGTCTTCTTCCTCAAGAGATATTTGGCAATGATTGGAGGCAATTGTAGTTTGTCTTACTGTGTTGATAAGTGTTACCTGTATCCAGTTGGTATCAGCCAAGGATACATTAATAAAAGTCCAGAATGCATAGTGCAACCCCCTACCATCAGTTAAAAATGAACTATCCATTCTAAAATGCCCAGAGTGCTGATGTCCAGAAATCCTGCCTTAAAGCTTATTGGAAATATTTGAAGTTGAGTTAGTGAGATTAAATCACCAGTTTTCAAGATTTTTGAAGCATTTGCCTCAGAAAAATCTTAGAAGAGTTAACAGGTAAGTAATATGAGATGAGACTAGAGAGTAGATTAGCTAAGACGAAGTATTGTAATAAATCAATGAGAGAAGAGGGGTTTAGACTAGGGTAGAGATGGTAGTGAATGAATATATGTGAACTGTGTGGGATAAAGAAAGGTAAATTTTATGCTTCCCAAAATGCCAGTCCCTAATGGTGGTACAACATGATACTTTATAGCAACTTGAGGGAGGAAAATGGAGAAGGCCACCTAGGATTTAGATTCCTGTCAGATTGCATATAGTAAGGCTCAACATCTTGCTATAGAAGAGGCAGATCACAACACAGAATTATTCAATCCCAGTGTCAGTGGGAGCTTGATTAGAAAACTCTGATGTGAGCTATTGCAAACTACAAAACATGGCAGTTATTCTGGTGTAAAGATAATTCACTAATATATTCCTCTGAGATTTCATGATTTTTATTTAGAGCTAACATTTTTCCTATATTATTTGTTGTGGATTTAAAGTTGTTTCTTTTCACTATTCAAGATAACTTCAGTGGGTAGTTTATTAACACCACAGTTGAGCAACAATATTCTGGTCCAGATAGCAGTTGGCTGTAAAGAACATTTCTTGACCAATATTCAATCCTATTACCTTTAAAGTTTTGCTTGATGTGCATATTGCTGAAAGTTTCACCCTTCTCTAATGCTCATTTTCCATTAATGACATATTAAGAAAATGTCTATGTCTCAAGGTCATAATAAAAGGTGCATATTTGGTCTTCAGGACTCAGAATCAAAGGCCCTCAGTGTGTCAATTCTGATGGGGTCAAAGCTCAAGACTTAGGTCTTTAATATTTTTAATGAATTTTGAATATTCTTTTTAAGATGCAATGTTATTTCTATAGGTCATACAGGAGGCCATTTACATCAGGAAAACCATAAAAAAGTAAAAGAAAAAAGCTTAGGAGAGGTCTTTGTGCAGTCAAGTGGATTCAGAGCTGAGCTAAGCAGTAGAATACGGACCTTAAAGTTCATGCAATTAACCTGCAATATAAATAAACAAAAAATAGTTCATGGTCTCAAACTGAGCTTTTGACCATTAATTTAGAGGTTTTAGCTCTTCATTGTTGGGTATCTGTTGTTGTTGTCGTTTAATTCAAATATATTATTTATAGAATTTATAGAGAGTGTAATTATTTTTAGGCAAGACAAACTGTATAATCATAATTTACCAAAGTCATTCATGACAGTGGGTGAACAACACATTCACACACATTAGACAACTGTCAGCAACTGAATTACTATATTAGAAATTGTAAAAACACCATTTCTAATACCTGGCAAGTACAAAAATTTCAGAGACACAACAATGTCACCACCACCACCACCAACAACAACAACAACAATAACAACACAACCACCACTGACATTGATAAAGTTTATGCTGTGGCTTTATTGCTAGTTTAACCTCTTTTCACTTACTATATTCACATTCTCATAGCAGTCATAAAATATAGGTACTCTGATCACCATTTTCATGTAAACAAAGAAAGCAGGACACAGAATGATGGGATGACCCACATTCAGGATATAGGTTGTGAAGGAAAAAAGTTCAAAGAGCACAAAGCAAAACTGCTAATGAAGAAAACAGAATATACAAAACCTCCTCCCCGTAGCTAAAGTTGTTACCTAAAGGCCCTTAATGAATTAACCTAATTAATTAATTAATTAACTAATTTGTGGGCAAAGAAATTTAAAGAACCATCTATTTTGTATTTCTCTTAGAAAATCATGCAACATAGTCTATATAGGCATACTGTTCCACTTTGTAATTTTAAAATCCTTTAATTTCATTTTAGCATACTAGAGTTAAGCACTTTTCTATTCATAGTGTTGTAAACCCTTTTATCTCATGTATGAAATAATGATATCAAGAATTTATTTTTCAAATCTACATGTAACACTTTGAAATATAATAACTTAAAGTGTGATAGTCTAAAGCATCAAATATATGATAAATTTTAAAAATGCAACAGGAGATCTAAAGTGATTTACTTTCAAAGAATCGTGGAATGTACAGTATAAAAGCTTTCAGGGTAATGACATTGTAGAACAGACATTTTTTAACAAACGTGCTTAATATCCTTCTTTTTATTTTCTTTACTGCTAATTATCCTAATTATATTCTGCTTTCTAAAAACCCCATTTAGTGGCTTAAAACCACAAAGATTTATTATTTTTTAACGAGTGACGTTAGATAACTAACATTTTCTATTCCACAGAGTCCTGGAACACGGCATTCTCCACATGGTCCCTTTTCTCTCCCTTCTCTCTATCATTCAGTGTGTCTGTTTTTCTGTGTCCATTACTGTCTCTCTCCTTCTTTGTTTTTTCTTCTCTCTCCTCACCACTCCCCTTTTCCAGTGAGGTTTCTTCTCATTTAACAGTCCAGCTTAGATATTCTCATAGTAGGTGGCAGGTATACAAGAGGAGGAGAAACAGAGGCTGTGTTCATAGGTCCCAGAGCATTGTTCTTGATTAAAGAGAGTAGTAGACAGCCAGTGTCTTTGTCAAGGTGTAGTCAACGTTTTATAGAAAACTTTGGAATCTATGATAGATGACATTTTAATGGTCTTAGAAATACATAAGAAAGATTAGACATGCAAAAAGGTTTTTGTTTTATTTTTTGCCCATATTATATGCTACCAAAATTTCTAAAAAAAGTTTGACAATAGTGATGACTAGAAATTCTAAAACTTCAAATATAAGAAATATAAGTATTACCTATGTATTTATTTTAAAAATATACATACAAAGATATATGTATTCCTCTATCACATCACAGTGGGGACATATTGTGAGAAACATATCCTTAGGTTATTTACTGTTGTGTGCTTACACGATCCTAAATGGTAGTACCCAATACACAGCTAGGGTATAATGTCAGAGCCTATTGCTCATAGACTGCAAGCCTGAGCAAAATATACTTGTGCTGCATGCTGTGGGCAATGGTAACATAACGTTCAGTATCTATATACCTAAGCATATCTAAATAGAGAAACAGTAAACTATGATGTAATAGATTTTTTAAAATGTATAATTGTATATCCTATAGGGTGTTTATCATAAATGGAGCTTGAAGTACTAAAATTGCTCTGGGAGAATCAGGGAGTGAGTGGGAAATAAAGATAAAGTCCTAGGTCTCTACACTAACATAGGCTTTTTAAGAACTATTTACTTAGGATACACTAAATTTATTAAAAATATTTATTCTATAATAAATTAGCTTACTGTACCGTTTTTTGTTTCTTCCATTTCAATTTTTAATTTCTATTTTTGCATTTTAAAAGTACTTTATTCCCTCTACTGATCTTTCTGCAATTTACTTACATTTGTTTTTAATTAGTGTCTTGTGGCTATACATAATGGTTATAAAATTTTAACTGTTGAAAAACTTTTTAATTCTTTGTGAAAACACTTATTACCCAAATACATTGTATACCTTCACAAAATATTCCCTTTCATTTTATCCTTACTTTACAAGCTTTTTCCTACTTTTTTTCTTTGAACATTTCAACTTTTTGACTAAAAACTAAGAAACGGCACATGTTTTAGCCTAGGCTACACAGGGTCAGGGTCATCATGCTCTCTGGCTTTTACTTCCACATCTTGTCCCCCTAGAACAACTTCAGGGGCAACAAAAGTACTTATTGTGCTGCCATCTCCTTCACAGCACCACTTATTTTCTGAAATTTCTCCCAAAGGACCTGTCCAAATCTCTTCTCTAAGACAGACAATTTCCAGAAATATGTCCATGGGAGATTTGCTTTTTTTTTTTTTTTAATTTTTCATTGTTGATTTAATTATTTATTTTTGCATCATAGATTTGCTTGTAAGCAGCTAATGCAACACAAATGTTATGCAACACAGATGTTCCTCTCTATTAATGAAAACAGTTTGGTGTTAGGTTCCAGGTTTTCAAATTTTATAAGGAGCTTGTTGAGGTCTACAAAAGTTTTCCCCAAATCCTTGCCTGTGAATTTTCTAGGGGTTCTTTTTCTCTGTTTTCTGCTTAAGTCTCCTTTACTTTTGTCCTTTCTTCAGTTATGTGTTCCTGTTTTGGAGGCACTGTGATGCATGACCACTTTTGCATATATATGGGCCATTGTTGATGGAAGCATCATAATGTGGTTCATGATTGTTTTAGTCAGCTTTTTTTTTTTTTTTTGCTTTTGTAACAAAAAGATCTGACCAGAACAATTGTACAGGGAGTGAGTGGGCTCACAGTTTCACAAGTCTCAGTCCATAGGCAGCCAGCTCCATTTCTTTGGGCTTAAGGTGAGGTAAGACGCCATGGTGGAAGAGTGTAGTTGAGCGAAGAGGCTCACATGATGATCAGAAAGCAGAAAGAGAGAGACTCCACTCACCAGATACAAAAAAAATATACCCCAAAGTGTAGGGGTTTTGTGTTTGGGATTGGGGTCCCTGATGACTTCATGGTTGAAGCATGCTTGGTGCCTGGGAAAGTTTCTGTGCAAAGGCATAGGATGTGAGGTTGCTATGGTAATGCCCTCCATGATAGAGTCTTATTAGCTTCAACCTTATCCTTAGGCACATAACTCCTGGGAATAAAGGGACTTGCTTGCGTGATAACTACAATGTTCCACAAAGCTCCAGTGCTCCTGGAGCTGCCTACTTAACAGTAACTTCAGACAATGGACCTTCTTGAGAACTGCACAAAACTCCTAACATTGCATATTGTAACTATGAAATGTAACTGCAGAACAAGCAACCTTATCGATACTCTAAACAACAATTTGGTTATGGTACTAATGACCTAATGTAACCTATTGTTATACGTAAACATGGACGCTTGGACAAAGAACCACTCTGCCACCTTTCCTGCCTCTGTACCTTTTTTGTCTTTTCTTTATTATTACTATCACTCTTTATACCAAAGGCAGCCACCAGGGACCCACCTTCTCCAGCCACACTGTAACCACCTACAGTCACCACTAAGTTAATCCCATCAGGGGGCTTAATTAGCTGATTGTGTTAAGCTTCTCATAACCCAATCATTTCTCCTCTAAACCCTCTTGTACTATTTCACATATGAACATCTGAGGGACAACTAATATCTAAATAATAAAGATGACTGAGTGTCAATCAAAATAAAGAAGCAACTAAAAACTCCTCTTAACTCTTTTTTTTAAGTTTTTGTTTATTTTTTATTATGCTTCTCAAACTTCTTGAGTTACTGTCATATCCCAGAGTTTTCAAACATACTCAGTAGAACCTATGGGGTTTCCTATTGAGTTACTGAAGGACTTATCATTCATGAATTCTAAACCAAAGCTGCATTTCAATATGGGGAAGGTCTGTGCTTTTGTCTGTCTTATTTATTGGGTTGTCAATATGAAGTTTCTGTAATGAATTATTTACTTACCTAAAGAGCATGGATCAAAATTAACCGCACAACTTTCACTTGGAGAAATGCAATCCCTGACAGATTCATTACTTTGTTCAAGGTCAAGTAGCAGGCCTAGGAAAAATACACAGAATACATGTCCCTTGACTCTTAATTGTTTCTCTTTACAAGTGTAAGTTGTCCATTCTCATAACTGATGTATTAGGAGAAATGTTGTATCATGCAGGGAAAGAAAACTTGACTGAAAGTTGAGAAGAACTTGTAAGAGGATTTCTTAAACTTAGAACTATTGAAGTGTTTGTCCAGGTAATGTTGCTGTCTTGCACATGGTGACATGCTTAGTGCCATGTGGTGTTCCCTCCTCTCTCTAGACTTTATCAAGCACCACGGGTAGCAAAATCTTCCCCAGTTGAGAACCACTGACCTACAGGGAAAGAGTTTGAAATATAGCTGATAGATTGAGCAAAATGATGAAAGACACAGTCAATATCTGGGAACATCCATTTTCTTTGATAGTTTAAATACCAAGGGAATTTCCAGGATATAGTTCATTAGAGTTTCAAATAGTAAAGTGTTTTACTCTGTATGATTTTGAACTATGATAATCATATTTTCAGTTAATATTTTTAGCCTTATGTGTTTTTATTATTGAGTAAAATGCTGGCAGTTTTCAATGTATAAGACATGCTTATTAGTTAATATTTAAGTTTTGGCTATTCATTTGAAAAAGAAATCAAATCAGTATACATGTGCTGCAAGAACTTTCCTAGCCTTTTCATTACAAGTTCCATTAATTGTACCACTTTTGAGCCATTAGTTCCAGGTTTTAGCTATACCATGTTAATATCAGTTCACATCTGAGACCTCGTAAAACAGAAGTCATCAAAAAAGTTAAATGTAAGAAAGACTCAGCATAATACAGATTTAAAAGTAACAGACAGCTCTAGAGTTAGGACTATGCTTCCCAATGGTGAAATTATACCAAGCCTTAATTCAGCAGGAATTTAAATTAGCAGAATTAGAGCTCCCACAAATAATTTTTAATCTCTACAAAGCCTGCCTAAACAAAAAAAAAACAAAACAAAACAACAACAACAACAACAAAAACAGCTGATGTAAATCTGGTTAAATCCAGATTTTTTCAAATGTTGCTGAATATTTCTTATTTAGGAATCTGAAACTGCTGCTTAAGGACAAAATATGTAATACCTTTCATGTGACCATCATAACTGTTTATTCCAAAGCAATTGAAGCTATACTCTGCTACTGCGTGTGTCTTAGTCTTCTAAATAATGCCCCCTTACTATGAACAAAGATAGTCAACCTTGAGAACGTATGAAAAAAAGTTGATAAATTATAGAACAACATGGGAAAACTATGTGGGATGTGTATGAATAAAGTGTAGCTAGTATTTCTCTCTCTGTTTTCCTACTTTCTCTTATTTTTTATTATTGTGCAATTCTGTGTGGCTTTTCACTCAAAGCCCCTGAGTTGTTAACCTCTTCCCTTACCTCACATTACTGGAGAGATTCCATTAATGACACTTACTCTCAGGATGCCATCTAGCTTTTAGCCTGATCTGGTGACCCAATATCCAGACTGCTACCAAGTCTCCAGATATATCCTCAAGCTGTCAGTCATGGTGTGGGAGAAGCTACTTCCTGGCTGTGCAGGAGATTCCCGGGATTCCAGGGACTATCTGCTTCTTATATAGACACTCAACCCATCTTTCTATTTTCACACCTACACATTCCTTGCATAGGAACATACCTGCTGTTTCCATTCTTGAGCTTGTTCTGGATTCTTTGGAGTGAGTTGGACTTCTTTTGACATCTGTACATGCCACCTAGATCTATTTCCCTGATGGGCTGGGTCCTTGTCATTGCTCCATTTACTTTCTAGAACGCCAAATTTTGTTCTTGCTTTCTACTCTGTTCTTTATGACTTTGTGAGTGTACATTTTTGCTTCATCAATAATCATCTTTCTGGTCTCTCAGAAAAGAGTAGAGATAAATGTGTGATCATGCTATATAACATGTTTAACTGAAAATCTCATAGCTTCTTTAGTGTAGAAAATTTGAGACATAATTGAAAACTTTGTATCAGGTTGACTGGCAACTTTTACAGGTATTTACACTTATGCTACTATTTTATTTTAGAAAATAAAAAAATACAAAGATTAAGAAAATTTTTATTTAATAAGTATTCTCTGTTCATCTATATAAACTATTATTCTGATTTGTATCTGTATTTTTATTGATAATGTTAGAGACTCAGGAGAGATATAATTATTTAAAAAATACTATTATAACTGAAATATTATTTTACCTAATATAAATTAATATATACATATATTTTAACTCTGAGGTGAGGTTTATCTTCTCCCTCTGACAATTACATCACAAGTTTTGCAGATATATATACTGATTATTCAAGAAAATATTCACTAGCTATATTTATGAATATGGAAGCTACAGTAGATACATGAATTCAAAATATTTTAAAATTAGCAGTGCAGTTGATTAATCCTTTTTCCATAATTTCTAAGCTTTTTCTTTTCTAATGCATCATCAGTCTATAGGGATATAACATGAAATACACTGACAAACAATAAAGAAAAGATAAACACTAAATGCCATCATAGCATCTATAGCAAATCTTATCCCTCTCCCCCAAAGCCTGACTTCCCCAAAACGTTTATATAGAGCATATTATAATTAGACAAGAAAATAAAATTTGCTGCAACTAATTATCTTTATCACAGTAAACTCAGTACTTTTCATGGAGTGAACAGCAGTCAGGAGAAAATGATAAGGAGGAGGTTTAGTATTTCAAGAGTAGAAGCAAATTTTTCACAAACAAAACTCACAAAGACTTTCTGGGCTATACGTGAAGATATATGTAAAAAAGACTCCAGGAGAAATACTTCAGTTTTGGTTTGCAGAGGATAATTTTCAAGAGAAATTATAGCTGGGTTTGATAACATGTTCAGCAATAAGTAAATATGTTAATACATAGATAGCAATAATAAGTAGGATTATAGATTAACAGAGTAATTTAAAAATCTGAATGGAGATACTTAATTCTTATTTGCACAAATGTAGATATTTAAATGGCATAGTTAGACTAATGTCTTTTTGTTGCTGGTGATAAAAGTTTGAATTTTAAAGTGTATTATTGTTTTCCTCACCAGCGTCAGTCATTTTTAAGATGCTTTGAGAAATACATTCGGCCTTTTCTGGAAAGTTCAATTTAAATAAAATGTAACTATTATTGCTCACTAGAATAGAAACTGCACTTAAAATTTTAAATTTAGAAGACTGAATATTGTAATGAGGTCTATATGTATAGTAGACAAAATTACTTCAAAAAAAGAGAGAGAAAGAAAGAAAGAAAGAAAGAAAGAAAGAAAGAAAGAAAGAAAGAAAGAAAGAAAGAAAGAAAACTTCTAGAATTTCAGCAAAATAATACACATCTTTAACCTCTGGCCTTTTAAAAATACCTGAAACCAAACTATTTTAATAGTCTTTAATATAATTTTCTTCTGTTTTCTTTCAAATGAATCCAAATAAAATATATCTAGATTGATATGGGTTTTAAATATACAAAAATACTTATTGATGACAAAATGATTAGCATTTGGTCTTATAATTATTTTCCTAATATTACCACTTCTTTCAGTTCCACTTCCTACAATAAGAAATATTTTCGAAGTGGTATCACATTCCTATAAGACTTTGTTTTAAACTGCATCTGTAGTTTAATAATATCTAACAGTTTGAAGCAAGAATGACAAAATTCTAAATCAGAATTGTCAGTTATTATAGTGGATAGAGAAACTGAATCCTAACAGCTTAATTTTATTCCTTTAGTGTTCTCTTTTATCTTTGAGGTGTCCCAGTGAGCTGCTGCTCAGAACTTTCTTCAGGTGACAGGTTTGACAGGCAACAGACTGAGTCTGCAGAGGGTCCTTTCATGCTGACCCTTTGCTGCCATTACCTCCTGGAATACAATAATGTTTTTTGCAATAACATAGAGGGAAAATTTTCCTCTCACATCACTTATATTTGGCATTGAGATAAAGATGGTCATTGTCTCTAAAGTCTTGCCCACATTTTAAGGGGGACAGACATATTTAATTTTATTTGTTAACTTCACTAGGCCACTGGGTAACCAAAACATTTAGTTTAACATTATTAGGGGTTGTCTTTGGTGAAGTGTATGTGTATGAAATTAATATCTGAATCAGTAGCCTGAGTAACACAGATCGTCCTCTCTAATGTAAATGAGGCTTATCAAAGATGAGGAAGCCCTGAAACAACCAAAAAGAACAATCCTCCCACAAGTAAGAATTCCTTTTTCCTGACCACCTTGAGGTAGAACATTGTTTTTCTTTTTCTGCTCTCAGACTAAAATGGATACATCAGCTTTTCCCAGCTCCTGAATGTGCCAGTCTTCAGGCTGGAATAGCACCATTACCTCTCCTGAGTCTTTGGGGTTTAGACTCAAACTAGAACTAAGGGATGCATTTAAGAATCTGCATTTAATCTTGTAGCTCAATAAATTATAATGTGCTCTGACAGTTTGGTTGGTTGATCAAAACATGGACCAAAAGATCACCCATAGTGAGCAAATTATAAATGCTGGAACCGCCTTTGTTTGACACACAAGTAGATAATTAAAGGTTTGCAGAAATTGAAATGTTAGTTTGTAATTTAATACTTACTCACCTACATTGGGAGGGTCTGAAATACATACTTTTCACCATGATTGAAAAATAAATTTGAGAATAGAGCCTTGACATTCTTGAAGAACTACCTCTGTGATCACTCTTTTCTATAAGGCAGACCCATAGTAGTAACTACAGTAACTGAGCTGTGAAACTTGAATACAATGAGTATAATGGCACTCCACAGTGGCAAGGGTCATTCAGTAGCACTCAACCACCAAGTGCAATTTTGGAGTGGTTATCATAATGGATGGCAGAGTCATAAGAGTAATCATATTAGTAATCATCTTGAGGAGAGCTGTGGTGTTGACTAGTTAGTAATGATGAAACTAAAATAGGAAGCCTTCAAAATTCTTAATTGATTTGTATATGCAGAACAGTTCTGGATTAAATGAACAAAAGTCTAACCTGAATCATAAAAATGGATACTCGTGTTTCTTCAAATCAATTTCCAAACTTGAATTGGTTTATAGAAACAGAAATTTTGAATGAAAGATAGGCCAGGCCCCTTTAAGGAAGAACCCAAAACACAGCCCAAACTTATAATCTTCTTTCAACCTCTCCAAAGCAAATTAAGAACTTTTAGCAGGGGAACTGTACATTTGGGAAAAGAAAATTAAAGACTTTCTGGGAAATACTAGGTACTGTTTCTGAACTGATACTAATTTCAGGAGAATAAAAAGATCATATACCTCGCCAGTCAAGGTAGGCACTTATGAAGGTCAGATGATGAATCAAGTTTTAGCTTTGGTCCATCCCAAAATGGGAGCTGCAGTTCTCTGAACCCATACTGTGATTATTTCCACAATTTGGGAATGTATAATGGAATATATTTGGTCATTAACTGACAGAATCCCCAATTAGTTCTCTGACCTCTCACATAAGGTCTATGGTAGAAAAGGTCACCTGGAAGCTATTAGAATAGCTTCTCCATGGGAAAAGAGTAAGCCAAAAACAATAGGGCACCTTTGAGGGACTGTAGAGATTAAAGTCACTGTCAGGGATCAGAAGGCATAGGAATAGTGATTCTTACTACACTCCAGTTTAGCTTGCATACTTAGCTTGTAAGGACTGGTTGGGTTATCATAATCTTAACCGGGGGTGATTTTAATTGCAGCTGCTGTGTCAGATGTGTTTTACTGAGCAAATTCACACATTCTCTAGTACCTGAGATGAAAGTGCTAATCTGGAAAGGGCTTTCTTTCTCTTTACACATATAAGCACCATAAAAAGGAGTTTCCTTTCAACTGAGGATGTCAACAATAAATTTCCATTGTCCTGTCTCAGGTGTATATCAACTCTCCAGGAAAATATCATCATTTAATTTTCAGAAATTTTGATCATTTTTCCTTCTTAAGATATCCAGCTAATTCCAATGATTCAGGAGGGTGAGGCCAGAGAATCACAAGTTTGAAGCTAGGCAGCAATTTTCAAGACCATGTCTTAAAATCAAAAAAGAACTGGGGTTATAGCTCAGTGGTACAGTGCCCCTGCATTCAATCCCAATCCAAATAATCATCAATGTAATGTACCATTATATTGATGACATTTTACCCACTGGACCTGCCTTTGAATTGAAAAATGTAAATCAATATTGAACTTTCAGGTTTGGTTTTATTCAAGAAATGACTTTTGCATTTTCTTTGGTGAACGTTTTACATTTTCTTTTGTATAAATTGTCTAGAACATTTTACATATAAAATAATAATTGTCAACAAATTAACACGTACTATTGACTATGCAAACATTATTTTGACTTAATTAAGAAAGGAGTATAGATTCCTTTAACTCTGAGGAACAGAGATATATATGGGCCAATACAAGGAGAGTAAGTGAATTTTTCAGATACCCCCCTGGATTTGAACTTAGATTAGAATTGGAGCTCTGCCAGGATCACTGGAAAAATTATTAGTTGCTTTCTACTGATCTGCTTGGTTCTTACTAGGTCATGACTCACCAACCCTTTTTATGTTCTGAAGTCCACAGTTATGAAAGAAATTGATTTTTTTTTCAGTAGGATGGATTGAATTCAGGGGTGCTTTGCCACAGAGCTACATCCCCTTCCCTTTTTATTTTATTTTATTTTTTGAGATGGGGTTTCACTAAATTGAAGAGGCAGGCCTGAGACTTACAATCTTCCTATCTCAGTCTCCCAAGTAGCTGAGATTATACCTCAGGCTTGGAAATAATTGATTGTGATAATGACTCCTGATTTATGGCTTTAATACTGAATTCCAATTGTTTCTCTTCGGCAGATACCTTGAAATATCTTCTCCTTTCCAACCAGAATGCACAAGAATAAGCCAAAGGGCTTTCATACTCTTGTTAAAAATAGAAAAAAAAATGTTTATATATAATATGTACATGTCACACGTTTGTATATTGTATTGTAAATAAAGCATATTTTTGGTACATGATCATTTTGAAATACAGTAGGTAATGTCAGATAATGAAATAGATAATTGCTATAAAAGATGCACAAACTGATATTTCTAAAGGAAAATAATTATATACAGTTAAGGAATTGAATAAAACTAGTCACAGAAGGGCTAATATTTTAGAAGTCTAGAAGTGTACATAATATTTCAAATGTTAGAAACTGTAAAAGAAGCAGAGAACATTTCAGATAATGGAAATGGAGTGAACACATTTTAAAGTGGGTCAGTATGGTTCACCTCAGCTGGAGACTGAGTCTGATGCAATCTGATTCACATAGAGTACATACAGAGACTTGGAAATAAAATTGAATATACAACCCAGGGCCATATGCTAGATTACCATAGACTTCAGGATGAGAAGAGATCATTTAACTGAATGGGCTTAGAAGAAGGCATTAACAATGTTTGAAGGAAAGAGTTATACAATAAGATCTACTCCTGAAAAAATGTTATTTTGGTTTAAATTTTAAAAAGTATGACACAAGAATGGATGTGAACAAAATCAGTAATAAAATGGGAAGGCATGAGGCCTGACCAGCAAAAACAATAGGAAATGATAAGACAATGGTGCTGAATATAAGTGACAGTGTACAGATATAGACTTTTTTTTTCCTGAGGATTTTTTTTTATTGGTTGTTCAAAACATTACAAAGCTCATGACATATCATCTTTCATACATTTGATTCAAGTGGGTTATGAACTCCCATTTTTACCCCAAATACAAATTGCAGAATCACATCAGTTACACATTCACAATTTTTACATAATGCCATATTAGTGACTGTTGTATTCTGCTGCCTTTAGACTTTAGGATTTGAAGTATTAGAAGTGAGAGGAAAAACAGGAGAAAGGAAGAGATGAAAGGGAAAAGAGGCACCGAACAGTAGATGATTACAAAAATTGTTTTTCTTTGTTTGTGTGCATAGAATGTTTGTTTTAGGCCATCTTAAATTTTACTCGCTAGCAGTACATTCAAAGCCAGACGTCAGAATGTGTAGAAAGCAGAAAGAAGAGATTGTGGAATTATAGGGGCCATATAAATATAGAATCTCACAGATTAATTATTGCCTGTATGAAAATAAGCAAGATTCCTATGGAAATAATATTGGAAAATAGCAAATATGATATGAAGTTAGCACTGGTTGGCCTTTAAGAAAAGCAGAAATCCAAAGGAGGCAGTCAGTGAAGGAGTCCAGGGAATGGACCAAAAAAAAAAAAAGGAAAGCCAAGAGTTTTCACAATGAATACATGCATTGCCTCTGTGAATTGCTACCAAGAGATCCAAATACCTAGTGCTAAGGTCAATCAGAAGGGATTTTTTTTTTTTTTTCCAGAACTGCAGGCCACTAGAGAGATCAATTTTAGCAAATGGTGGCAGAAGCAAGAATCCAGGGTGTTTGAATGGGTGGCAAAGTTTTTCCACAGGCACAAACTACATTTTCCAGTGAATTTGAAGTGAAAGAAATGGGGAGAAATTTAAAAAATAGTTTTAGGTAATTAAGAATTAAGATCAGGCTTGGGCCTGGGGATGTGGCTCAAGCGGTAGCGTGCTCTCCTGGCATGAGTGCGGCCCGGGTTCGATCCTCAGCACCACATACAAAACAAAGATGTTGTGTCCGCCGAAAACTACAAAATAAATATTAAAAATTCTCTCTCTCTCTCTCTCCCTCCCGCTCTCACTCTATCTTTAAAAAAAAAAAAAGGATAAGTTAACTTGAATTTAAAAAAAAAAAAAAAAGATCAGGCTGGAAGAAGTATGACATATTTTTAGGTAGAGGATTAGAAATCAGCAGAGCAATAAAAGCAAAATCTTATTCTAACCATGATCTTTGAAGCAGTGGGAAAAGATAGAATAAAGAAGGTTGTGTCAGCTGTTTTAGTGAAGCAAAAGATATAATATTTTGGAGAATACAACAAAAGAAAGTAAGAAATGAAAAATTTAAAGCTATTTAGAGTAAGAAATACTGAAGTTATAGTAATCCATGTAAGGAGCAACCTCACTGCTTCTAAGGCAGGCATAGATAACAAAGGCGATGAAATATGGAGAAATATGTCCAGCTTTTGAGAGCTCAGTGGAATTTACAGTGGCTGCAAGTAATTTTCCCAAGCAAAGCTTAAATACACAAGAGCAATAGCACATAAGGTATACATGTGAAGTATGATAAAAAGTAAATAAATAAACTTGAGTATTGAAGTGAAACAGGTTCAAATTTGATATTTGATGCTCCAATTTAATTTACTATAAGTGAGAACTTGGTCACTTTATATGCACTTGCTGAGATTTGGGTTCCTAATCTGTAACCTGGGAAAGATATCTCTGTCCTTGTATGGTTGCTTTATTACCCCAAAGTAATTTGCATAAAGGGAAAAGTAACACCTAGAGTACCTCAAAGTTTTAGTGTATAAGGCAATTAATATCAGGAACAATGTAACATTCTTTTCTGATGCTTTTAAATAAACACTATGTTAATTGTTGATAATTCTAACAAATAGGAAATATTGGTCTATAAATATTAACTTCTTCTCAACAATTTCTTGCCAGTGTGGTTGGGTACCATCAGATTAGATACCAATCATACAAATGACTTTTATTTTGTGCAGAAAACCCATTCTGGAGGCATTTTATTCCACTTAACTTAGGAGTTCAAAATTTTAATTTTCTTCCCTTTTAATTTGGCTTTCCATTTTGAAAGAACATAATATAAACATTTTATATCAAACTTCAGAATTTCCATGAAACTAACAAAATTATATATTTTAAAGTGTAATCATTGTGTTGTTACTAATATAATAACAATATAATAAAATATTAATTTCCATCCATGATTATACTTACCTTATTTAATTGCACATAAATTGGCAAATAGATAAAGTTCAAAATTGAAATTGATAAAAGCGTATAAAATACACTTTCTATAGGGGTTTTCATTTTAATGAGCTCTATATTGTCAGACATATTATTATGTTAACATACCATTCTCTCTGTCACTTCCTACCAAGATAAAGGACTCTCAGTAAAAAATATGATCTGGTGAGAAAAAGAAGAAATAATGAAAGCAAACTTGGTTGCTTATCCCTCAAATAATCCAATAGAGCCAAGGCATCTAAGAGATAGACATCAGAACTTCATAATAAATAATTAACCTAAACCAATTGCAATATACTTGTTGGTACCTATAATGAAAGTATGGTTTTTAAGTATAGTTTATGTGTAGCTACCATATATTTCATTATATGTGTTCACCTCACATATATGTGTGTGTATACATGTGAGGTGAACACACACACACACACACACACACACACACATATATATATATATACAAAAAATTAATTACATTGTCTTTCTATAACATCAACTAAGCCCTTTTATTTTTTTAATTTTAATTTTTTTAACCAGGGATTGAACCCAGGGTGCTTAACAACTGAACCATATCCCCAGCCCTTTTTTAATTTTATTTTTTTTTTATTTTGAGACAGGTTCTTGCTAAGTTGCTGAGACTGGCTTTAAAAATGACATTCTCATACCTCAGCCTCCCAATTTGCTGGGGTTATAGGTGTGTGCCACCATAAACAGTTCCTTCTTTCTTAATACAAGGACCACTGAAGATCTTAGCTATTCTTATGCACTAGTTGACATCATCAACTAACATCCATATTTGGTGAGCTCCTACACACCTCTGTATGAAGTCTATTTCTTTCTCCAATCCCTAATAAATCTGCCTCCATATTAATTTCTCTGACTTAAGCTAATTATTTTTTCTTGTTTTTATTTGTTCCTGCAATAAACTATGTGACATATTCTGTTTCAACCATTTACATATAAATAAATTTTATTTTGATTTTGTACATTTCTCAGGGAATAAATTATATCTAATAAATTATATCGAATCTATTTTCCTCTTTGAAATCTACTCTTACTGAGCATCTGTCGGTACTCAATAATTTAGTGAATGAAAAATTGAATAAATAGTGGAAATAGGAAATGAAAAAAACAACAAAAATATGGATCTACTCTGTGGCCTTGTTTTTGTTTTTGTCAGATACAATGAAAAAACTAGTGTGCTAAAACTATACCTTCCAGTTCAATATCTATTTAAATATGATTCTAAATATAGGATCCTTTAATGCCTATATCACTTCCATAAACACAGTTGAATAAATCAGAACTTAAAAACTTGAAATAGAAATGTAGATTACCCATTTGAATATATACATTTATAATGACATTAGAAAGCTTAATATTTTGAGAGCCACAAGTAATCAAAATAGAAGATACAGAGCTTTTACCTTTTTAAACGAAATGTCAGATGCCTATATCCTAGATTTTTAAACTTTAATTTTCTGTTAAAACACCAAATACTTAATACAAGCTTCAAGTTTCTTCATACACAAGCTTTAAGGGATAGATAGGTTAGCAGTAATAGAGTTAAAAGTTTCTGAATCCTGTGATTAATTTTCTAACTTAAAAGTGGGACTTTAATTTTATTAGTGATGTTTTCTTCCTTATGTGTTAGCTCCAAATCATTTGCTTTGCTCAAGCATTCTATATCTTCCTGATTTATGATATTAGCTTTCCTTTAAAATTACTTTTAAATTTTGCTATTAATATAAGATTTTCTAGTAAATATAATTTGACTTTGTTAAAAAAAAAGGATAAGTGTAAAATTTGGTGCTATAGATTTTCAAGACAACATTTTAAAGTGTCCTAAAGCAAAGTTTTAAATATAATATGCAAAAGAAGTATTGATTATAAGAGGATATTTAAGTATATTTAGATATAAATATCATGTCATATGTTTAAGCATTTAAACAAATATCTGCCAAAATTTTTGTATTTTTTCAAATTTTCAAATGTCTTCAAATTATTTTGTATTTTGTGGTTGTATCTTTTATTCATATAACTTTTTAGATCTAAAGATCTGGTTCTAAGATGCACAATATATTCTTGAACTCATAAATCATTTCTCTATATTAGAAATAAAAGTTACTCATAATTCAATAATGAAAACAGCATAACATAACATTTTAAGATCCCATTGATACACAGCATTGTATCTTCTTCTGAGATTTTGTCAATTTGTCTTTTTTTTAAATTGTATTAGGGATTCACCCCTCACCCCCAATAACTTGTACATATTAGGCAAGCACTCAATTGTTGAATCCATCAACAGCTATTTTTGAACATTATTTTGAGACAAGGTTTTACTAAGTTGCTGAGTTTGGCTTCAAAGGTGTGGTCCTACCTCAGCTTCCCATGTAGCTGGGATTATAGGTAATGTACTACCATGCCTGGTTTGCATTTGTCTTTTAACATGTTTCTGAGATTTTGCTTTCATTGCAGTACCCATATCCTATTTCCCTTTTCAATTTTTTTTTTCTGTAATTGATGTCATGACTAGGCCACTATTTCAATTTAATTATCATTATATTATGTGGATATCATAATAAAGGTAGAATATTCTAATTATCAATATCAAGAATTAGAATGTAACAATTAACTTCTTATTAAAAGGGAGAAATAATATACTTTTCATATTATTATTTATTTCTTCCTAAATTTTCTTGATAGACTAGCCATTTTTCTCTTTTTTGAGAAACAATATTTAGATTATTTTAAAATTTGTAATTAAAATTATTTTTCCTTATCTTTTTTCTAAATATTTTCTTTTTTCATGTTCAGTTGACTTCTATTTGCTTTTTAACTTGTTTCACTTGTTTAATACCAATTGTCTATTCTTATGAATCAGGCTGTATTATTGTCTATATTTATGAATAATAGTGATAATTATTTGTAGGAAAGGTCATACCACGTTATATTTTTGCCAGTATTATATGAATATTCAAAATTTTTCTCACATTCTTAGTGCTGGAAATTTTGATATGTTATTTGGCCAAATTAGTTGATGTACATTTTATCTCACTCTTTTTAATGTGCTTTAACTATTTAGTTTGGTCATGACTACATAGATTTTATGAGACACATGAACTTTTGTTCTTAAGACACTGCAAGTTACAACTTCGTATTTTAGTTTGTTTCTTTTCTAAATTATGTTGGAGAATCGTTTCACAAAGTCTGGGAAGTCTGGGTAATTATCGTTTATCTAACTGCATTATAGGAATTTATCATCTTCTCTTTGCGTGGATAAGTTTTTTTTTTTATTTTTTGTAATTTTATAGCTATAGTATTTTCCATCCCAGGTAAATATATTTTATTGTATTTTATATGAAACTTTTTTATAGTTTGAACTTTCACATTTAATTGCTTAATCTACCTAGAATTGACCTCAGCATATGAAGTGAGGTAGGGATATCATAATTTTTAAATAAAGGTAATGAGGTTTCTTGGTAATGCTTACTAAATAGTATATGGTTTCCTGGTCCATTTTTACATCAGCCCTATTATCTGTTTTTTTGTATTGTTGAATTTGTGTATGGGTGTTTCAAGGTTCTCTCTTATCTTTCATTTATCATTATTTCATTCTTTTAATTAATATAATATTTAACTCATAATACTGAGTAAGTCAAGACTGACCCCATTTAACTTACTTATTAAAGTTTTAGTTATTCTATTATTTCTTTCATATAATTTTCGTTCAACTTTACATGTCTCATGGAAAAAGTCTATTATTTCTGCATGAAATTCTTTGAATTGATGAATTCTTAAGTCAGAATCAGTGAACAAAATCTCTCTCTCCACTTATTTGAAGTTACCAATCAAGTTTTACACTTGCCTCAGTAAAAATATTACACTTTTTTGTTAATTTTTAGATATATTTAATGAATATTAATGAAGCAAATAATTATAAAATGGCACTTTTAACTGTCGTTTTAGGTCTATTGAAATGCAATTAGCTCAATACAGTTCAAAACCGTTCTAAAATATCTTACTACTTATAAATCTCTTTCGGATGATACTGTGGAGTTTTCAAAGAAATATACAATCAAATTCAAACAATCTTATCTTCCTTCTTATTATCTTCATTTTTTATTCTTATCATCATATCATACTGAAATATAATGAGGATTCATTGTACCTTATGAATTTATATCAGATATCATTCTATTTATTGGAACTCTAAATTGAAAATATTTTTGTTGTGTAGGTTTTGACTTCTTTTATACAGGGAACATTATTTTCATATAGAAGGTATTACATACCCCAATATACCTTAAATATAATTCTTTTTAAATATTTATTTCTTTTTTAGTTGTACACAATGCCATTATTTTTATTTATTTATTTTTATATAGTGCTGAGGATCAAACCCAGCACCTCATTGCACCAGGTAAGCACTCTACTGCTGAACCACAACCCCAACCCTAAATTTAATTCTTGATATAAGAATTAATTCTGAATGAAAAGAAAAATGTAATACCCCTCCCACTCAAATGAGAGCAAGTGACTATATATCCTTTGAACAATTTTTTATTGTATTTTAAAAAATATCTATAAGCAAAAATAAATTTCTTGATTTCTAATTTAGGAAAGCCCCCCCACCCCCTCAGGGTATAGCCTTCTTGACACCCAGTTATTTCTTCAGTTTTATCCAATCATGTTTGAATAGTGTCAGCTTAATAAATGGTCAAGGAACCACATGTGTACACTACTCTGCCCCCTGCATTTGTTTTCTAGTCCTCTTCTTTATAGAGATTTTCTAATATTATGTTAATTACAGTATATTATCAATTGACCTGATATAGACAGACTTTTTTTTTTTATCATTCCCTTGTTTAACAACTTCCCTTTTATATTTGAGCCAAAATCTCTTCAATTTTATTATGGGAAAAACTCATGCCACTGTAAAGTGAATCTTTCTTTCATTAACACATTTCTTTATTCTTGATGTCTTATTCATTTAAAGTTCTATGTGACATCCTTACATATGGCAGCTTCTTTCCCCAGTCACTCATTATATTTCCAATACAGAGATGTCAAATCATGGTACATGGGTGATACTCATATGTTGTGGGTTGTGAAATAAGAAATCTGGTCATTATGGTTTTCAACATATTGTAATTATCCAATGATAGTGGAGTTTAAGTATCAGGAAAATTCTTGTTGGGAAAAATGGGGGGAAACTGTCAGTAGTTAGTGACCAGTTTTTCACACTATCTTCTGTCTGGTTGGCCTGCTTCCCCAGTAGTAATACTTGACTACCTATATACACCATTTGATTTTCTTATGGTTGTTGGTGTACCTCTCAGTGTTTGTCTTTCAATCTCTCTCTCTCTCTCTCTCTCTCTCTCTCTCTCTCTCTCTCCCTCCCTCTCTCTCTTTTCCTTTAAAGGGATTCTAGTGCATTCCTAAATAGATGTACATTAGTTTCTCTATCCTTTATTTGAGGAAGTATCAATGGAGTTTTACAGAAAGCTTCCTATCCATTTTATTTTTTAATAGTTAATTCTTGCAATTATTGAAATCAACAACATATTTGTCAGAAATTTGTCTCTGGTCTCATTTCTTTACATTTCTATACTTTTCATTACTAGGGCAGGCTTAACCTCTTTTGGATATCCTTTCATTATGGTAGGGGCACTGGAAACAAAATATGTGTCTATGCCCAACTTGCAAATTTTTGCAAGGATTTCTCTAACCATACTTTTAATAACTACTTACACTCACACAAAATTAGTCCTGGATTTTCTAACATAAGCTAAAATGGTTATTTGAATGAGTATTCTGAGCCTTATTGAAGCACAACTACTACCTGTGCTCATGACACTTCCCTAAGCTTATGTTTTTCGGGTACCATTTATTTTCATCACTGTTCTTCTTTGTCAATTTTATAGTTTAGATATAAGATGACCCCAAAAGCTCATGTGTGAAACAACTCAAGTAGGTTCAGAGGAGAAATGACTAGATGATTAGAGGTGTGACCCAACCAGTGGATTAATCTCCTGATAGGAATTAACTGGGTGGTAACTGAAGACAGGTAGGGTGTGGCTGGAGGAGATAGGTCTCTGGGAACTGATTTTGGGATTTATACTTTGCCTCTGATTCTGGTGAGTGGAACTCTCTCTCTCTGCTTCCTGGTGCAATGTTCTGAACTACCTTCTTCTACCATACCCTTCTGCCTCACCTCCAGCACAGAGCAATGGAATTGGCCATCAGTTGACTGAGACATCTGGAATCATGAGTGCCAAATAAACTTTTCGTCCTCTAAAATAGATTTTGTCAGATTTTTTCATTCCAGAGATTT
The DNA here is from genome assembly GCF_001458135.2 of Marmota marmota marmota. Classification (NCBI taxonomy): domain Eukaryota; kingdom Metazoa; phylum Chordata; class Mammalia; order Rodentia; family Sciuridae; genus Marmota; species Marmota marmota. The sequence continues at coordinate 14,232,766 of NW_025999961.1, forward strand.
AAAAAAATGACTAAAAAAATAACCATTCAAACAGTGAAGCAGGTTAGCTAATTACAAAGAGATTATTGTTACACCAGAACCAGAGAGAAGAACACAAAACAGGTGTATAGAATTCTTTAATATGTCCTCTTTTCTTAACAAATAAAATAAAATAAGAGTCTGCACTTATCACTTTGTAAACTAAGAGCCTTAACTTCATTTTTTTTCTGATCTATTTTGTCTTGAATTTGGACATTCCCCCCAAAGGCTCATATATTGAAAGCATGGTTTCCAATGCAGAAAGGTTCAGAGGTGGGATTTCTTGGCAATGATTGAATCATGAGGGTTCTGTCCTCCTAAGTGGATTAATCCATTTGATGGATTCATACCTGAATGGGACCTTGTTAAAGGAAGTCAGTCACTGCAAGTATGCCTTAGGGTTTGTCTTTTCTCCAGGTTCCTTCATATTCATATTCATTCTCTCTCTCTCTCTCTCTCTCTCTCTCTCTCTCTCTCTCTCTCTCACACACACACACACACACACACACACATACCTACCTGAATTGCATGAGTTGAGTAGCTTTCCTATGTCATACCCTCAACCATGTTGGTTTGCCTCACCTCAGACCAAGAGCAATGGAATCAGCCCAACATTGACTGAATTTTCTGAAACCATGAGCCAAAAATAAACTTCTAAATCATTCTTGTCACATATTTTGGTCAGAGCAATGAAAGGCTGACTGACACGTGATCCTAGTGTTGTCTTCCTTTACTAAATTTCAAAGTGGTGACCCACTGTATTTTTAATATTTAGGTATGTGTAACTCATCTTGGTAATATTGATCGGGTTTTGTGATTATTCATAAGTCTGGTATGGTATTCTGACTTGTGATTACCAAGTAGGTAGCCAAACCCTGACTGACTTCTTCAGCTTCATACACACTAACCATGTGTAAACCCTACACATATACCTGAATATACACAAGCACATACATTAAGCATTTTTAAAATATTTTGTAACAATTTATGAGTAAAACTATTTTTATAAATTTAATGGTTGAAATAAGTAGCATTAATTGCATTTCATTTGCCATATATAAAATACTTTTCAAAAATATCATTTGTATAGGATTTTGAGCAAAACTGCACTAACTATCCTTATGCATACCTCCTATGCACATGTACAAGATTTTGTCTAGATGTACTCATAGGGGTGGAATTGCTGGGGCATAACTTAACCTGCATCTTCACATTTACTAGATACAGCCAAATGATTCTTGACATCTGTAGTATCGAAGTTCACTTTTAATAATATATGTCAGTTTCAATTATTCCAAGTCCTTTTCAATTATTGATAATATCTGATATATCATTCAACATTTATTTTGTCTAATTAACTGCCTGAAAAATGATGTTGTGGTTTTTGTTTTGAATCTCCTGAATGAATCTGGTATGAAGTTTTTATTATGGGCTTCCTTCTAAAGGGTATGGCATGAAAAGGGAGAACACAATCCTAATCATGAGAAATGCTTTAGGCAAATTCCACTGAGGGACATTCTCTAAATGTGTGACCATTACTTTTCAAAACTGTTATAGTGATCAAAACAAAAAAAAAAAAGTCTTAAAAAACTATACAAAGGAGCTTAAGAGACTAAGGAAACATAATTACTAAGGGCAATATGGAACTCTTGATAAGAAGAAGGAGATTAGGAGAGAAATTAGAGAAATAATGCATCAATATTTGCTCATTTAGATCTAACTACTGCAATGTTTTTAAAGTAGTAAGAAATGTACCCTTGTTGTACAAGATGCTAATAATAATGTAAATTGAGTGTGTGATACACAATAACTCTCTTTATTGTCTTGGCAAATTTTAAATATATGTAAAATGTACTCAAAAATAAATATCACAAATAGTTAAAATTCAAATTTTGTATATGGCTTTTTTTTTTTTCCTAGCTCTGTTACTTGACTGACTGGCTCTACTGGGGAACATAGTCAAATTGGAATAGAGTAGCAGTTTGAACTTTTAAAGGATGCAAGCTGTTTTAAAGGTAGGTTGCAATTAAATCTTATAAAAATGTGTGATTTTAAGCTCTTAATAAATACTTCAAATTTTACATTACATTTAAGATTTCTTTAAACATATTTCAATATAAATTGAAATAGTAAAATATTGATTGTACTATAGATGGTTGACAAAAACACTACAAAATTATGAAACTTTAGTAATCTTTCTTTATCAAGGAGTCTATATGTTTTAATTCCATATTGTATTTTTATCATGCTCTTTATTTGTATGCAGATATAAGAAGACCTAATAGTTATTTGCCTCTTAAAAACCATAAATTTCCCTCTTTTATATTCTGTTTCCATGATACTTTGACAACTCTTTCATAATTAGCAGATATTACATTTGTTAAATTGGATGTGTCTCATTTCAAAAGCAAACATCATATGAAGCTCTCATTCAGAAAACAGATTCAAAGTCACAAATTATCTTGCCTTTATAAATATTAATATGGCTCATACTATGCAATTGTTTCCTTTGCTGGCAATTGCAAGCTGCTTTTCCTTTGCTGAAGGCAAGGATCTGAACCCTGATATTTAACTCTTACAGTTAATCCACATGGACACAATAATTAAAGAGCCATGCTAACACTCCCCATCTGGATATAGGAGAGTCTATTCTTAGGATGTAGTTCAAAATAACCTCGATATTCTCAGTTCCCAATCAGTAATCCATTAGAATCAATCATTAATTTAACAACTCAAAACGAAAAGGCTAAGGAGATAAGGCCAGGATGTATAAACTAATATGTTTTCTAAATCTTACTGTGATATTTGTTTAAACTCGGTTCCTGTCCCTATTCACTAAATACAAAATACATATTTATTTTATATCAACAAATCTCAAGTTCCTAAACAAACACAAAATTTAGATAAATTTTCAAGATTAGAAGATGTAATCAACCTTTTTGTATCTCAGATATTACAGTATCTATCACCTGTGCTCATCATTTTTGACCATCAATTTTTCATTAATATTTAAAATTTTTCAATCTTGATATTTCCAAATCCTTGAATTACAGAAAAATTGAATGATTTTAACATATTTGCACTTTAATAGCTTTAGAGTGAGGGTTTTATTACAGATTTTGTGTATATATATATATATATATTCTATACACAGAATAAGAGAGATTAATAATTCTAATTTAATTCCTATAATGGGCAACTTGTTCTTCTTGCACAGCCAATGATTATAGCAACCTAAATATTATGTGTGGTACAACCATGAATAATAAATTAATTTCATGCTGGGATTGTGGCTCAGTGGTAGAGCGCTCGCCTACCATGGGCAGGACCCGGGGTTCGATTCTCAGTGCCACATAAAAATAAAAGGTATTGTGTTGTGTCCATCTACAAAAAAAAAAAGAGAGATTCTCTCTCTCTCTCTGTCTCTCTCTCTCTCCTTTATAAAATAAATAAATAAATTAATTAATTAATTTCAAACGGTTCTAATTTATTATTATTTATCTATTTTTACTTATTTGGTTGTGCTAGTATTGAATTTAGGGTCTGGAATGTGGTAAGCAAGAAGCTTATCACTGAACAGTGCCTCCGCCTCATTCTAAGGATGAATGCAACACTTCTTCTGAAGCTTTATAAAGCATTAAGTCATCTAAAGGTCCAAATATAAGAGCAGGAGAACACTTTTCTCAACTCTCCTTTGGTTCTTCCTGTGCTAAACCTAAAGTTAAAAATAAATAAAAGACATGAATAATTATTTGATGTAGAATGATTTAAACATAATAAATGTAAAGAAATTAGTATGTTCACACCTTTTCACCTATAATACAATTCATATTAAAACAGAAGACATTATGAGACAATAACTTACTGTTTCTTTTTTTCCTTTTCATATAAGGAGCAAACTTCATACATGAAAATAGATCTGGAAAATAATGTCACTGAAATGTCATAATAAAGTAGAGTGACATTGGATAACAGTGAAGATTCATATGTATAATCAAATAGCTTTAAAGTTTTTTTTAAGTGAAATTCATTGTCTTTTCGCTAATTTAATTTTGAAAAGAAAAACTCCCTGGGGCCCATTTACAATCCCACCACCAACTTTACAAATTATTTCTTGAACAATGATAGAAGGGAGTGTTCTTCTATTAACATTTTACAAAACTTGCCGTTTGTTTTACCCACTTCTCAGGTATATTCATGATTCTCTGGTAGGTATCAATTGATTGTGTATCATACATTAAAGGAAATGAAACCATAACCTTTTTTGTGGTCAAATAGCAGTCTTTAATAAATTATAGAGTATGCTTTTTTTTCCCTATAATACAAAAAATAAATGTAAGTTCAGCATTTTTTTCTGCCTATAATGGTTGAAATGGGTAGGAAAACAGAGATGGAGAATTTTGGCTGAACTGTAAAGAGAAATGGAGAAAAATGCATATAAAAAAGGATATAGACATATAAGTCATGAAGATTTTTACTATTATTTTATGATTGGTGAATTTTAAAGGCTTTGAAGAGGTAGAAAAAGAAATGTGTATCAAATATGAGACTATTTGACAGATAAATCTACAAGAGTAGGCCTAGGTAATGAAGAAACTTGAATGAAATTTTAAAATGTCTGACCTGTGGGTTTTATGTGGTTTGTGCTGTGGAATCATGTTTTGTTGCTCTTGTTTCCTTTTGAATGTAGAAAAATAATCTGAACAGGTGTGTATACCTGTCTGTTCCTACATGTGTGTATTTAAGAGGATAATTGTTTCCAATGTATTGGGAGATCACCTGTTTCTGATATTTTGAGAGCACAAATTAATTTTATTAATTAATAATGTAGTTTCATTATTCTATCCAGTAAAATATTTGAGAAAAGTATGTGTATGCAATTTGTATTTAAGACATTTATTTGTCTAGAAATACATTTAAAGAGTATAGTGTTTTAAGTGAATAGAATTCTTCAGGATTCATGGATATTGCATGTTGAAGATGAGACGAAGGGTATCAGCCTAAGGAAAGTTTTGGAAATGAGCTGTTGGCTGACACAAGCACACAGATAAAAGGATATATCTTTTAAAACTCAAGTCTTCAGGGCATTGGTGTGAATACCAGGTCTTGACCCTCAGTGAACACCAAATCTCAACAGTGATGGGGTGAAACAGAAACTGATGGAAACACAGAGGGAATAGCTGAGCTGCTCAGCCAGGGGTGGATTTGAGCATTTATGGTTTTAGTGCTCATAGCACCCTGCTGAGTTGACAATAGGGTTCAAAAAAAAAAAAAAAAAAAGAATTGCAGAGCCATCTGTCTTTTGAAAAAAATGTACTTTGTAAACCACAAGCAGAAATCATCTTGTACATTTTGTTAGTGCCATTTCTCCCTGAGGAGATATTGTTTGGCTTGTAATTAGCACATCTGAAGAAAATAAATGTGGGGATACTTCTAATTTTGGCAATTGTCAAAGGTTAATAACTTGAGACATGCCTATTAGAATTTCACAGTGGACTTGTCATTGGGAACTATGATTCATCATCCACTTAGAATAACAAGGATGGGAAAGAAAGGAAAATACAGAAGCAGTTGACTACTTCCACTTAGACTCTGTCAGACTTTTTATTCAAAAAATAGATGTTCCAGTTCCTCACAGTGGCTGCAAAACTCCAGGGTTATTAAGCAAGTTTACTACAGGCAATATAAGCAGGAAAAAAATATCTAAAAATGCTATCCAATCTTTCATGAATTTGCCTTTATTTAATTTGGTATTTCTTTGTTTATTTTATTTTATTTTTAATTTTAAAAAATCATAGGTCACAAGATGCTATTAAATCTTCCATAGAAAATAAGGGTGTTTAATTCCATGGAACATATATTCAATTAAGTTTAAAAGTCACTCTGTTTCTGTGGCTCTTATGCTATCCTTTAAATAAATATGAGAGACATAAATAAACGAGAAATTTGTTGTTTCATAAATCTTTGACATTACCCTGCTTTTATGTCATGCTGTTTTGATACTATGTGACAGGTCATGACCTGGTACAGTGTGCTATCATTCAGGTTAACTTAGAATTTCCTTAGTACATAAGCAAGTAACTGCATACAAGCTCTTTGTTTTATTAAAATAAAAAATACTGCAAGAGAGATGAAGAGAATGCTTGGTTATGGTCTACGGGACAACAATCCATAATTTACTTTGCAGATGTCTGTGTAATTTAAGCAGCAGGCAGAACAGCCACACAGTTGTAGCTGCTCTAGGGAAAGGATACCGAGAGGCTCATAAATCATGATGAGGATTAAAAGCAATGAGCATTCATCTTCCTAACCTCCTAAGACAATACAGGAAAGCCAAGTATCAGACCATACAGAGCATAGAATCTCAGTACAGGGATAAAGGTGTCAGGGTTTTAAAGGATTGTCTCAATTAGTCTCGACCTCCCATTTGCAAGTCAGTAGAACATAATTTTAAAGTTTATTAAAAAGAGGCCTCTTCCACAACAAACTAAATTCTTTGAGTGATAAGAAATATTTGAGGGCAATATATAAATTGAGTCAAATTATACCCAGATATTAATAATTTTCTTAGATTGAGCTTATTTCCTCTTGGACAGTTCATAGAAAATAACCTTACTAATAGCTAGTCTATGAAGATTGTCATGTTTAGCTGAACATTTTTAAATGGTGGCATGTTATGAGAAAATTTTAGCTTAAGAGTAGTCAAGTGAAGGAGATGCAGACAGCTGGCTCTCTGCTATGAAATTCAGTAAATAAATGGTGTGTTACTAATTGTTTATATTTGAAAAATTATTCTAATCAAAGGTCTTTGGATGGAAATGAGTAAATAATACACAGTGAGAGGTTTTGTTTTCTGCAGAAAATTGGAACTATAATCAAATTTTAAAGGTTTAAAAAAATACTGATTTATTAGTTTTTCCAGTCTTCTTTTAAATCAAATTCATGATAAAACTGAATTTGCTAATTCTACAAAAACACAAGGCTGGTGAAAAAAATAATGTAATCACTTATTGAAGGACAATTATAACCCTGTTTTGTAGGACACAAATAGATTTCAGTATCTGATTCCATAGTTTAATATCAAATATCCCTTGGCAAATATTCTTTTGTTTATTTGTTTGTTTTGGTACTGGGGATTGAACCACAGAGCACTTTACTTCTGATCTACATCCTCAGCCCCATTTGTTTGTTTTGAGACAGGGTCTTGCAAAGTTTCTCAGGCTAGCCTGAAACTTGAGATCTTTCTGCCACATCCTTCTGAGTTCTGGGATTCTCGACATGCTCCACCATGCCCAGCTACAATTTTTTTTTTTTTAATTTTTCTAATGTAGTCTTTAATTAATTATTTTAGTTAAGGAGAACTGTAGTATATAATTAATACAGAGTAGCATATAATTATTTCTTTTTCTTTCTTTATAGAGAGATGGCTGTGCTGCTCAATCTTTGAAGACAGGTTGTAAAACATAGCAGAAACTAAAATATTGAAATTTTAGCAGTTTCTGTGCTGAATATACATACCCTATACGCAATGTGGGGGGAAAATAACCATCCTTTCAATTTGCTAGGCAATATTACAATGCTCTAGTACTGTATTTAAATAACTTTTTCACTACTACTTTTCCTTCCTTAGGAAAGATAATTTAAATATTTTATGCTTTCATTGAAGATATTATGATGATTTGAGAGTATACTGACTTTGTTATATTGTGCATTATATCAATCACCTTTTCTTTACATTTTGATCAATATACCTGACAAAAACAACTTACAGGAGGAAAGTTTATTTGGGAATCTCAGTTTCAGAGTTTCATTCCATGGTTGGCCAACAACATTGCTCTGGGCCCAGAGTGACTTGGAATATCATGAAAGAAGGGCATGGCAGAGGAAAGCTACTCAGCTCATGGTAGCCAGGAAGCAGACAGAGAGAGAGCAGGAGGAGCCAGGGAAAACATACCAGTGACCCGATTCCTTCAGCGACACCCCAACTGCCTAAGTTACCACCTGGTAATCCATTCAGATAAGTAATTCATCAAATGGATTAATCCTCTGATCAGGGTACCATTTTTATCTTGTGATCTAATCATTTTGCCTCATGCATTAACATAAGAACTTTTGAGCACTTCACACATTCAAATCATAACACATATCATTACTGTTAGTTGTTACTTTGTTTTCTTACAAGAGTGTGCTGTATTTACCAGTTACCTTTCTAGAGAAGGAGACACAGAACATGGGGACTCATATGTGTTTTATGCCATATAAAAAAAGACTGAGTACTAAGATAAACAAATGATGAAATTTACTGTGTATATGTGGACAAAAAATAGACTAAATTACTTTTAAATTCATAGTAACAAGTATTATTTAGCCACAAAATTCTGGGCCCCAGAATCTACTAATCAATGATGCACTACCACTGAAAAATAACAAATTATTTGTCTCAATATATAAATTGTAAAATAAGGGTAATTAACTGTACTTATCTCAGTATGTATGCATGTATCAAAAATCAAATTGTGCCCTATTTTCAACTATTATTTGTGAATTGAAAAATTTTTTAAAAGTATTAACCTTAAGTTTCAGGTGGACACAATATCTTTATTTTACATTTTATGTGATGCTGAGGATCAAACCCAGTGCCTTGTGCATGCTAGGCGAGCACCCTACCACTGAGCCACAACCCCAGCCCTGTGAATTGAAAATTTAAATTTTGAAGATGAAAAGAATATATTAGACAGAAATAATTTATATGTAAAATGTAGGTATTCTTATATGTCTATCTTTCAAATGCCTTTATGAAGTCAATGACATTAAAGCTAATGATAATTATATTTCTACTTTATTTTATTCACAATAATTTTACTTCATCTATAAAAAATCCAAATGCTTTGGTTTTGAGAAGGGATTATAGATTCTATTCATAAATAGTTCTTGAAAGCAGTCTACATATTACTTATTCCAAGAACCTTCTCTGGGTGTCAATAAATGCATCAAAAATATTATTAAAAGTTACTGACAATTCTGATGCTTGCATTATTGTGATGAGAACAAAAAGCAATCAACTAAACTACCTAATATTTAGATTAAAGAAAAATAATTTTACAGAAAACCACACACACACACACACACACACAAGAGAAAATTCAAAATGGTACTAGGCAATTGCTTTATTGCAAAAAGAAGGGAAATGGTGTGGTGGTTTGTAAATTTTGAAAGCATCTTTAGAGAACATCTTCCCAATAAAATAACATTTGAAAAGACTTGAAAGAAATGTGTAAGCCAGATGCAAAAATATCTGAAGAAGAGACTGCCAAAATAACCATACATGTCAAGTCACCAATGTGGGACATATTTCATATGTACAATTAAAAACCAACAAGAGGACCAGTGTAACTAAAACTGGGAGAGAGGGTAGAAAATCTGTAGGACATAAGATTTTACAGACTGTGGGCTTTGCAGAACAGTGTAAGGATTTTTTTCTGGGCATGGGAAGCAGTGGAACTGAGCAGAGCCACACCATGCATGATGCATTTTTTTCTCAGAGGACTTACCTGGTGATAGAGGTGATGATATGCTGTTTGGGAACAGGGTAGAATGACTGTACCATATTTAAATAAATTACAACTACGCAGGTGAACAATGAGATTACCTGGGAATAGGAATATATCAAGACTAGTGGAAAGAACTAAAAGGATTGAGACAAAATAATTTGGTGATAAAAATAGGAGGTCTCCAGTATTACATCATATATGGCCTGAGCAACAGAAGGATGATTTTGTCATTAGCCTAGGATATAAAATCTGTGTTGCCTTAGGAATCTAAGAAGAAATGTTGACTAGGCAGTTAGATATATTTATATGAAATTTTGTGGTGAGTTCATCCTGACAGATAAATGATATGATGTTGACCCAGACTCATTTATTCAGAAACACGTAATGTTCTCTTTCTATTAGGTGCTGTAATATTTTGGTATGTATTATTTGCTCTTTTAATGGACTCAAAAGAGCTGTATGAGACAGGCAAAATTAATATTCTCCTCATTTCACAGATGAGGAACATGAGACTAGGGGGGAAAGTTACATTTTCTAAATCATACAACTGGTGAATGACAGAGATAGGATCAAAAACCAGGCACCACAAAATGATATAATTAACTTGATGTGGAATTAGGTCACAAATGGAAGATAATTAGATAAGGAGTGAGATGCAAGAAGTTGGCTCTGAAGCATTTCAATAAAAAGATCAAGGGCATGAAGAAAAGACCAAAAAAAAAAAATGGTTAAATGCAGGAGGATAAATAAGTAAAGCGGTAGCTTGAAATCAAGAAAAAACAAATTAGTGCTGAAAAATGACCATTGGAATCACAGTGTGGATTCCAATTTTTATGTTGACTGAAGCAGTGTTGATGGAATGAATAGTGAGCAAAATTTTGATGAGAGTGTGATGAATATAAGATAAAGTTCATTTTCAACATCAAGGCAGTAGATTTTAAGAAATCTCTGAAAAAAGATTTGTTTTGCATTTTTGTGTTATTTTGAAGCAATTAGAAACATACTTATGGTTCAAGGGTCAAAATTCACAAAAAACAAATTGTCGCATACATTTCAAATGACCTAGGAGTGATTGTAACAGAGTGACACAGATCAAAACACTTTCACATTATGTTTTATAACTTTTCCCAGATCATGTAAACTCAGTTTTAAAAACCTCACATTTCTATGTCTTTAAAATCAAAATGAAAAATGTAGTTTACCACACTATTAACAGACTTGTGTCTTCTCCACTGGGCCTTTAATGTTGCCTGGATAGTTTCAGTTGCAGTGGCTAGATGTGGCACCTACTTACAGAGATCATGTTAGAGACTTTCTGTGGGATTGTCTAGGTTCCAATCCACATTAGCTATTTATCAGAGTGTGCATGGCGGCCTGTTCTATGCCTCCCTCCCTTCACCTGTATATCTCCCTTATCCCCAAATTCTTTGTTAAATGTCTTTTATTTTAACCATCTTATCACATGGCTTTATTAGCTGTTTGCTTATCTGTATTTGATATTAAATTTCAGGTTTGTTTCAAAGTCTACTGGTTTCATCTTGATCCCTGCCCCATTTTTCTCATGTGCAGTATTGCATGTCTAAGAATACATGCTTCTGCTATAGTTGTTATAAGGATGATGTAAGTTAAAATTTTCACACATGATTTATAAATACTTGGAACAGTGTCTGGCCAGTAATAAAGCAGTTTTTTTTTTTAACTAAATAAGTTATATTTTTTGTTTTCCTCTAGGATTTGGAGAGGATGAAATGTTTCCTTTTTCTCTATTTCTCTGATGTCAGGAGACAATGACTAACTTTTATTGTAGACATTTAAGACTCTCATAATCAGGTAATATTTCTTTTCAAAGATTCCACTACATTATTGGTGTGGGTTTTTTTTCAAAAAGTGGAGTTTTTATTTTTTAAAAGTGCATTTCTTATAACGCAATTTTTGAAATGTCTTGAATAGACGCTTCTGATACATATGTATATGTATACATATGTGTCTATGCTGCATGCATATATATCTCACAACTTTTCAAACACATTTCATAGACATTTTTTATCATAAGACACCGTTCTCTTATGAAAGTTGCTACTTAAACTAGATAGATGTGAGGTCCTTGAGCACAATAAATCATTTCCTAAGAGCATAGTTACTTCTATCTTCTTAAATTGAATTGATATCTACAGGAATATCCTATTGTTTTCTCACTTTTAATAATTCTTTTCCACACATGAAGAGCTGATTATCATAATCAATGTTCAAAACAGTTTCACTGAACAATTTCAAGGAATGATCTTGTGAAGAGCTGAATGCTCCTTTAAAGTTTTTGCTGCATATGATGAGACAGATGGAGAAAGTCATTTTTAAACACTATATTTATTCTGTTTTTTCCACGTTGTTTGAAATCTATTCTTCCTCTTGCCCCAAGGGATGCCTGCCTTCTAAGCACATGTTTGAAGTCAGACAGAAAGCATATGTCCTGTACATCCCTGGAGTCTGACAAAAGGGGTGAAATACAGGATAATGCTTCTTCAATGGTGCAAAAGGGAGTTTCATCTGTGCAACTGGTATTTCTTTCATGGTGTAAGGTACTGTATTGTGGCCTTCTGATAGTTTAATTATCATCACATTTTCTTTCAAAACAATATGGGTATTCCTAAAGATAGGGAATAGTGAGACTTGGCATGAACACATGGGGTATAATATTCCTTAAATCAAGTTCTCGAGTCTTATCCCTCAGTACTCCTTGAGTTTGCGGAGCACAAGTGGGCAAATTCCAGTGATAAATTTATCCTGACCTTTTATGTCTTCAAAGGCTCATCATGGTATAGTCTTTGTTTTGTCAGCTTTTTTTCAGTCCTTTCCCCATACTGTGAACCATGCAAAATCATATGAGCTCCAAACCTCAGTTCCTCAACCACATTCCTAGCCTGTAGGAATTTTATGTAACTATACTTTGTCCAGACCTGCCTTCTCATGTGCCCCCTGCTATTCTTCATCACCTGCATCATCCCATTTCTGACATCCAAGATGATGTTCCAGTCATATGTCTCCCTTATCCCCAAATTCTTTGTTAAATGTCTTTTATTTTAACCATCTTATCACATGGCTTTATTAGCTGTTTGCTTATCTGTATTTGATATTAAATTTCAGGTTTGTTTCAAAGTCTACTGGTTTCATTTTGATCCCTGCCCCATTCTTCTCAATGACACATTCTCAGACATTACTGTGGGCTGCAGGACCTTGGCTATGTAGTTACTAACAATCTTCTTCTCACTCAACATACCAACATGAAATATTTCTATTGAGTCATTTCACCCTGATAAACTAGTATAAGTCCAAAGTTTAGTTGAAGGTCACAGGAATCAAGTTAAGCAGAAGGTAAATTTTTATAGAGACATGCATGTTTAAACTATGTTGGATGTGATTGGAGGAGCAAAAACTATTCTGATCTCTGGGAATGGAGCTAAGAACATTCTCAGTGGCCTGCAAAAATATTTTCTTCCTTGGAGACTGTCAAACAAGGTATTGCTGGCTCTAAGGCAAAAACATCTGAGTTTGAACAGCTAACACTGGCCAGATGAAAAGGCCAGCAGATTATTAAACATATATATTCACAGCCCAGGTGAGGACATTAATTCGTGCAAGGCAATATGGAGATTGCAGTTGGAAATAGAAAAAAAGAGTGAGTTATGGGAGATTGGCTGTGTAGTGTCAATAGCAACAGACTTATTCTATAATTAATATGTACCAAAAATGAAGCAAGAAACATAAATGTTTGATCTCAAATAAGACCTTCAGAATGAAAAAAAATATAGCTTAAGTTTAAATTATTTTCAAATCTAGAAGTATTCTGTATAGCAGTGCTTCATAGTCCATTCACAAATGCATATTTTTATACTCTGTAATAACTGCAAAAAACTCTTAAGTTATCTGTGTCCCCTCCTACCCTGCATTCTTCCCTTATCTATTCCTTCTTTTCCTCTCTCTTTCTCTCTTACTTGAATTCTAATCATTTTATCATGTCATCTTTCTAACTCCCCATTATATGGTATGCTACTTTTCTGATGCTTAACATTAAATTACTGTACATTAAAATAGCACATGTTTATTATAAAAAAAGAGAAAGCAGTTACCCTGGTACCTCAGGGGGACCTAATTGGCTTGTCTGAATTACCCTGTGGCTGTCAGGGATTTGCTCCTTAGAGATAATCGGATATCACTGCTAGTACCCTTCATAAGGAGGGTCCTTTGGCTAGGGGAATTTATTTCTTGGCACATCATAGGAAGCAGAACTTGCCACTAGGATTTCAGATTCGTCCTGATTTTCTCCAAAAGCCAAAGTGCACATAACATCAGGTCTTGTGCCACACATGGTGATGTGTTTATATGAATAAGATTGAGTGAGATTTTAAAAATATGAAGTGAATTTATTACTATCGACAAAGTCATTTTCAATTTTCTTATAGGAAATATTTAAACTGACCCATTTAAAAAAACATTTTTAGTTGTAGATAGAAAGTACTTATATTTTTTGTTTATTTAGTTTTTTATGTAGTGCTGGGGATCAAACCCAGTACCTCACACGTGCAAGGCAAGTGCTCTACTACTGAAATACAACCGCAGTCCTAAACTGATTCAATTTTTAAATTTAAATTTAAGTAACCTTTCAAAAAATTAAGAATTCAGTTTCTTAGTTATATTAGACAAATTTCGAGTATTCCATAGTCACATCTGCTTAAAGTGACTAAAGTGAACTATTAGTTTAGATTAAAAAGTTAACACAAAAAGTTAAGTTTTCAGCCTAGAGAAAGAAGAAATTACAACTTGGTTCCAAGTTTTCTTAAAGCATCAGATATTTATATTTCTTGTTTTGGATCATATGGCTAGCTCTGCTAAAAATGTAGAAATAAGTTCCTCTTGACAAGAAGATATCAGAGGAAACACATGTATATATTTGGAATTTCAAATTAAAACTATGGAAGAATAATTTAGATAAAGTAAGAAATTGAATCTTTTCTATGAAATTCAGCATTTTAATTCTAGTTTCAATGATAATAGCATCTTTGAGATGGTGTGTATTCCCTGTATTTTAAACCTATTCTTAGAAATAATCATATTCTCTAGCATATATTCATACATTCATACATAATGAAATTTATTATATTCATTCATCCATTTAAAAATTTTCCAACAATCCCATGAGCTGATTTAGGTGCCTGGGGATAAACTTAAACAAACTTATGTTTCTTCTGCTCTCCTGGTGTTTGCATGGTTGAGTATGACATAAAATCAACAAATGAATAATTAATGTACAAAAACTGAATAAAGACTAATAAAGTATGATAAAGCCAATCAAGCAAGTTGAAGTTGACATACTACAGAGAGACTGGGAGTTTAAATCAGATTGATGGTTAGAAAAACTGTCTTTGAAATAAAGTCATTTAAACCAAGATATAAATAATCAGAATGCATTTTTGATGACATGAAATACCAGGAGAGATTACCATGGGGAGTAAGAACTGGTGGAATGGGAAGGACAAGGTTTGGAAACTTGAGGAACAGAAAAGAAGGCCAGGGTGAATGGAGTGGCTGCACAAGATGGGAGAGAACATGACATCAAATGATTGTCAGGAACCAGTTTTGCACTTCTGTCACGATAACAAATACGCATCAGTGATTGTTTAAGAGTGTATTGGGCAAGGAGTTGCATGATGTAGGAAATGCAAAATTATTGCTGACTTCTTAGGAGAACAGAAGTTGCACTTGGGAGGAGTTAGCCCTTGAAACAGATCTTACAGGATGAGAAATATTTTGACTAACGAAATTAGAACAGGAGCTGCATGATGGTAGAGGAATACCAAAGAGAAGGGGTTTTAGGAAATGGAAAAAAAAATGGAATAGGTGAATTGTAGGATTAGAAAGATAGGCAGTAGTGAATATTGGGCTTCCTATTATTTCCTTCACTGAATATCTTCTCCCCAGAGCTCTTGTCCTTCTTTTTTTGTTGTTGTTGTTGGTTTTTTTTGTTTTGTTTTGTTTTGTTTTTGTTTTTGTTTCTGCACATTCCATAAACTAAGAAGTAAGGAAAATATTCTCCATGGCACAGCTCTGTGCTCTGTCAGGCTCTTTTAGCTGTGACTTCTGATAATAAGGAATATCATCAGTAAATGTGCTGTCCCCGTTGGAAATTCATAAACAAACTTTTTAATTTCCATTACCTCAGTCTGGCTGGAATACAGTATTTGAAGAAGTATTAAGTATTATATTAAGAAATACTAGCATAAGCCCCAATCCAATATGACCTGTGTGTTATGTGAAGAGGAAATTTTGACATAGAGAGAGGCAATGGAAAACACAGAGAGAAGATGTTTGTCCACAAATCAAGGATAGAGGTATAGGAAAAATCTTTATATTATCATCTCTAGAAGAAACTGGTTCTGCCAACACCTTTATCTTGAACTTCTAAGCTACCAGAATTATGAAACAATAAATATCCATTGTTCAAGCTATTCAGTCCTTGGCATTTGTTACGGAAACCTAACAAACGAATGTTCTGTCCCCTGAACTGTAAAAATACACAATTATTTATCAGTTTATATAGAATCCAGACTACTGCAAAGAAAAAAAAATTGAACAACAACAACAAATGTACTTCTGCCTTCAAGACTCACACTGATAATCCTTGACAAAACACTGTTTTCTACAAAAACTATAAGTTTGTGCAATCACAGGACCTAGTATTATGTGCCTTCTACATTTGTACTTACACTAAATAGCTTTAGTCATCCAGAAAATAATGTTCATAAAGCTGAGAGTTATCTGAAGTTTACTTAACATATTTTTATTTAGTCAAAAAAACTGGAAAGTTATGTTCATCCCCAACTTTTCAAAAATTACTGATTAAGGAAATACTGAAATTGAGAAATCTGTACAAGAATATATTTTTCTCCAAATTGAGAAATCTGCAGAATACCATGTTTTTCTCTATTTCCTCTATAGACTTTCTGTCTTTCTTAAGTTTCTTCTTATGAACAGTACATATTTATTAGCACATATATCTCAGTTTTCCTATTCTCTGATATATAACCTAGTTATATGATATCTTGTTATGCAGGCATTTCTTGACTTGATTAACCCATTGCTGTTATATATAATAAGAACAATGCAGTTCTCTGAAATCTAGATAATATGAATTGCCTTGAATTTGGAAAAGCACAAATTGATTCATTAGGGAAGAAATGCAAGGCACTGTTGTGAGAGAATAAATATGTGGTATATGTATTATCTTCCTTGCTGCCAGGTTTGACATGAAATTAGTAGTGTAAATTTTTCCTGTGACTAATTAGCGCAACATCACAGAATAAAACATTGATTCTCGAAGTTTGCAAATAATTTTTCATCTGCAATTAAAAAGAAAAAAATAAAAATATGTCATTGTTTTTCTAACCATTAATACTATACTAATTACATTAAATGAAAATGTAATTAAAATCATGTCCTTTATTTCTCAATAGGTAAATTCAAATAATATCATTGAAGAAAATGAAATGAAAGTTGACATATTTTACTGTAGAAGTGTCTCACTGTGCTCAAAACATCATGAAGTCATCTTAAAATGTTGATTTTTTTTTTTTCCTGGTACCGGGGATTGAACTCAGGGGCACTTGGCCACTGAGCCACATCCCTAGCCCTGTTTTGTATTTTATTTAGAGACAGGGTCTCATCAAGTTGCTTAGTGCCTTGCTTTTGCTGAGGCTGGCTTTGTATTTGAGATCCTCCTGCCTCAGCCTCCCAAGCTGCTGGGATTACAGGCAATCACACCATGCCTGGCAAAATGCTGTTTACTTTTGCACCTATAAAATTGCAGCTTATTTAATAAAATGGGATCCAACTAAAAATTAAACATTCTGATATTGTTATTTTCATAGCAATATCTTCAATATTCAAATTGTTAGTTAAATTATATGAATAGTTGATGGGTTGCTAATTCTATTAAAATTACATGAAAAAGTAAAAAAAAAAAAAACCTAAAACTCAATAAATAGCCTTTATTTTAATGATGTGCTAGGAAAACATGGCTATATTAAGCTAATGTAAAAAGAAAGCAGATATTGTAAGAAATACAGACATAAACATGACTGTCATGGTTGAAGACTTTTTTTCTCAGTTCTCTATACACAGGTGACACATCACACTACATGGGCCAATGGGCAAGCTCTGGGGTTGACAGGGGACAGAGGGAGCCAGGAGAAAGGGTGGCCAAAGAGCCCTCATAGAAACCTTTGTAGTTATGGGTTATGCAGGAGGAACTGATGAGGAAGGATATGTGGGTTTTAGTAATTTTGACAGGTTCTGTCTGGGAACATAGGGACTTTACTCTGTTGTCTGGTATTTTCCCCTTGAATACTTTGGATGATAGATGGTGACCTGGAGTTTGATAACCCAGTGAAGAAAACAGTTGAGGGTATGGGCTCTGCATTGATTTTTTTTGTTGTTGTTTTGTTTTGTTTTTTCTTTTTTAAGAAATTTTTATTCACAGGGAATTCTTTGCTGTCCCAATTAGTTAGCCCTATGAGGTGTAGTCCCTACTGGGCCAGCAAGACCCCCAAGTGAAAACATATCAGCATGTATAAAATAAAATGCATAGTTAAAAAAACTGCATTCATTTGGATTTCTTTAAGATTATAATTTATTTTAAATTTATATAAATTTATTTATATTTATACATGCACATATATATATAAACATATACTGTCACCACATTGAAAAAAAAACATATTAATATTGGTAAGGTTAATTGGCTCCCATGGATTACATGTTTCTTTTTAATTTTATACTACTTTAGCCATGAAAGGCCATTTATTTATTATTTATACTATTAAGTCATTTTTGCTGCATAATTTAAAATAACAAAGGAAGAGCAGACAAAGAATATAGTCAGCTTTTGTTTCAAAACTTACTTAGCTTGTCTGTTTCTGTACTTTTATGTACCAGGTGTGTCAAATCATATTAGATCAGAACACTACAGTTGTATGTTTCATTGTTTCAAGGAACTTTCCTTTGAGTTACACCATTCACGATTCCAGAATACATTACATAAATTTGCTTCTGCCCTTAATAATTTACTGTGATGGATGTTGTATCAAAATAAGTTATTGAAGCCAATTGACATTTATATTATCAGTCATGCCTCATATATGAAATAAATATGATGGATTTATGATTCTAGGCAAACATAGAATTTTATTAAAAGTTAATGTTTAGTATCCAGGATTTTATGCCAATATTAAACCTGTACTCAGATACTCACATAATGTACCATGTCATTGTGAGATATTTGCCTGTATATGTGTAGATACATTAACAAATGTAGGTGTTTAGTTTTGGAAGCCTTGATTTGGGGAAGTCATGTTTTGCTTTTTTCAATGCAGGACCTGATTTTTGGCTACTTGTCAATGATCTACTATTTTCATGTCAAATTATCACCAAGACATAAATATCCACAACTCCTAGAATCAGCTTTATATTTTGCTCTGATTTAGTTTTTGTTTTGCTTTGCATTTTATACATTTATTGTATATCTTGTATTTGTGGCTTTCTGTGTCCTCAAATTTTATTTTCTTTCATCTGGCTTCTAAGTTACAACAATTTTCTCTATAGGATTCAATTTATCCCTGTTATTTTTTTAACATGCACTGTCAGTCTACGTGATTATATAAATTACATGACTCATATTTCTCACCATTGTCCACTATATACTGTAGCAACCAATATCCTTTCTTGTTTTGCTGCTTTGCTCAAAAATATGCATATTTTCCAAAGTATGAATCTAATGTTAATCAGACACATTTGTGATTTTTCCAGACATGATAATTTTTGATATCAAAGTTACATCAGAATACCCTTGCAGACACTTGGCCTCTCTGAATTTCAAGTTGTAGATATGGTAATAATTGGAGATCATTATTGGATATAATTGGAGATCATTGCTGTGCAACTCATAATTGTGTGTTATTGTAATTATCTATAATGCCCAAGTCCAGTTTTAGGTAAGCTTTTTCAAATCTGCCCTCATAAGAATTATTGGTCATAATTATTAGTTACCAATTCTCATTTATTTGCCTCTCATGAAATGTAAAGTCCATTTCTATCTGAAGCATTGGTTATATTATGACAAAATTGGGAGGGAGCATGTAAACTCTTAATGGAGAAACAATAAAGTGATAATAGTGGTTAACAAGTGATAATTTTTCAAGGTCACCATGTCCTGTAAGAACTAATGTAGGAGAAGGGAGGTCACCATTTCAGGTACTAGAATTAAAACTATGTTCAGAGCAGACAGCATGTTGACAGTATGAAGAGGGAGATCAAGACAAAGGAGTGAATAGGGTAACTGAAGGGGTCAAACTGGATGACTAGAGGCTCAGGGCAGATGGAGCAACAGCTGTTTTTAAGCCAGCCATGATGGACTCCCATTCACTTGTATTGTCCTCTTCCTAGACACTCTGCAGGAGACCCCACAAGTTTCTCACTAGGTGTGCTTGAACACTATAGCTACTCTTGGACCATTTATTTCTGTTGCATTTATATCTTCTTAACTAAGCATTTCTCACCAAAACTGTTACAGATATTGAATAAACGAAGAAAATGGAAAGGTAGATTTTAACACCATTATTTGGCTGTGAATAATTTTTCTCTTGTTGCTAAAAGCGTCTTCTTCTGTTTTCTACCAAAAAACCGAAAATGATTTCTTACATGCTTTAAATGTTTACTACATTTATGTGAATAGATGAATTGAGGTAAAATTTAATTTAAACTGCATTTTAAACTCATGAACAAAGACACCAGAAAGATAAATGAAAGAAAAAACTGCAAAAAAATAGTAGTCTAAATTTAATTTAATGTAAATTATTCCTAGAGAAAATCTGAATGATTTAGCTCTATACATCATTAGAAAAAGAATGTAAGAATAGAGGAAAGATGCATTTTTTTAAATTTTGCTTTCATAGTGTATGCAAGTATTCTCTAAAAATGAAAAACAATTGAGAAATTATGATGTAACAAACCACTTTCATCTTGGGTATTTTTTTATTGAAATAGCCTCTAAATAAAATATATCAAAATCTGTCTTCTTTCTGAAAATGTAAACTTGTACATTTTCTAAAATAGTGAGACAGGAAAATTTTATTTCCTCTAATATCCTTCAGATTTTTAAGTATATGTATCCAAAGATTTTTAATGAATGTAATACAATATTTCCATGTAGATAGAAAATTAGGGACATACTCAGACTTAATTAGAATGAATAAATTAATGAACTGTGAACAATTGCTAGAATTTGTACTAATTCTTGTGAACCTCATGTGAGCTAGGTATATCTGGATGAAAAAAATGTTAATATTTCTGTATCTTCTGTCCCTTGGGTGTTCTGGCATCTCCTTGTTAATTAAGTCTTCATACTATGTTAAAAAAAAAAAAAAAAACAAGTTCACTTTTACCCTATGAAAGCCTTCTCAGGTTTCAACAAATAAAGTAGATAGTAGTCCAAGTTCATTTTCAACATCTGTCCTTTCATATATAGTGTCTATTGTACACATAATAATTTTGCTTTTACTATCCTTTCATGTCTCAAACAGATCATAACATAAAGAAGTGTTCTTGTGTGAGATAGTTTAGACCCAAATACATCGAGACTTGGGTTTACTGTATATAATTCCCCAGTTTCCTACCTTGAATTTAGTATTTTCAAATAGAACTCATAAGGTCAATCTGATTTTAAGTTCTCCCTGTGGAATCTCGCTTTCAGAAAAACAACTGTTGATAGGATGTCAGAGACTAAATGCAGTATCCTGCCTGATACCAAAGAGGTAAAGTTCAAGTCTACCCAAATGTTCTGAATATCCATTCCCTCTGCAAATGTTCCCAGAGCTTATCCCTTTGCTGTATCTGATATCTGCTTCTGCATTTCCTCATTACCGATCTCTTACACTGCCATAGTCTCAGAGTAACAAGCCCAGTCACCATCTATTAGCTTACATGGCTTTGTGTCTTTGCTTTGTTTTATATATATTGTAACACTATGAAAAAAAAAAAAAACCTGTAAAAAAGACAGCAGAATCTATATCTGCTGCTGTATTCCCAATATCTAGAACAGCTCCTATCCCAGTGTGGATGTTCAGTAAGTGGTTATTGAAAGAATGATGAGTATGTTTGTGTCTATTATGACTTGTAATATTTATCTCAGCTTTATGTATCTAATTAGATTTTTAAAAACTTGAGGCTATACTACTGTCCTCATTTCTTTGTTCATCTATTCCCATATTTGAAGAATGACTTACCATAGCAACAATATTAACATACACAATCCCAATCAATAGTTACAATTTTCAGAATGTTTTCCTTATAAACCTGCATTCATTTTCCAAACTAAGTTTACAAATACTTTATACTTTCAACAGAACAAGGAGAAGTGTAAGAGTGGAAAGTGAATACATGTGTCTTCCTGGATACTTTATGAAAGTCACTAGATAAATTTTTTTAAGAAAGTTGAATGAAGTACCAGCTAAGCAAATGAAGCATTAAATTGTCAAAGGGTGTCCATCACTGAAAGAACACTCTGGCCATATGGATGAATTGACTACATTAGTTTGGACATTTTACGATGAACATATATCAATTCATCATCTTACAAGGTGAATGGTATTTGTTGGGAAAATCCCTGACACAATCATATTTATTACCTTCATAGAAATTTGATGATGGCATATAGGACTAACATATAATAGGGAACAAAAGAAAGAATAGAAAGTATATTCAGGGGTATATGCTTTAATATCTTTTTAAGGGACAAATTGAAAAAAAATCTCTTTTATGTTGATAGCATTAAATATTATATATATATATATTTATATATGCACTATGTATTAAGATATTGAGATAAAAGTTTGCCTAAACTGGGCTTCATTGAAAAATATACTGGAATATAGAAATTAGTATTTGCTATTTATTTTATAATGAAAATATTGATATATTTACATGAATGATAAGTATAAAATATTTTATTTGCATTCATGAATGTGTTCCTCTGGTATTTTCCTAGGGTTGTTACCTATAAAGATATGTAAAAAAGCATAATGCCTTTTAAGTTAAACAGAATTTTTTTTTTTATAATACATTTAAACAAGATAGAGCCAGAGGAGCAAACAGCCAGGTAGCATGTGAGGTATTTCACATTGTAAGGTACTTCATGGATTGTGCGGAGATATTACTGACTTCAAGGAATCCATGACAAAGTGCTCTGGTATATGAATCAAAGTTTCTGTTTTTTTTTTTTTTTTTTTTTTAATTTGATTTCCTCATCTGAAACAGGAAAGACTAGTAAAAGAGATCTAATGTTAGTATTTTCTGTTACTTTCTCATTTTAGATTTTGTAGGTTTTTTTCTGAAGGAGTCACTATCTCAACAGAAATCAAGGTTTTAATAGGTAATCATTATTTATGAAACTTGTGTAGGCTTCATTGATTATC
Organism: Marmota marmota marmota; assembly: GCF_001458135.2. Classification (NCBI taxonomy): domain Eukaryota; kingdom Metazoa; phylum Chordata; class Mammalia; order Rodentia; family Sciuridae; genus Marmota; species Marmota marmota. The sequence goes on from NW_025999961.1 coordinate 14,255,852, forward strand.
TGTCTTGGTTCATGATTCATATTTATTTATTTACTTTAGAGCTTTATTGATGCATAATTGATTACAAATATACACATGTTTATGTGTGCAATTGGATAAGTAGCATGTCCCTTACTCTGAAGGTATCCTCATGCTCTTTGTGACAAAGACTCAACATGAGATTTACTCTCATAACAAAGTTTCTTAGTATGAATTCAGCATTGTTAATTATAGGCAGTGTGCATTCAACAGATCTTTAGAAGTTACTCGTCTTGCACACACTTTGTATACATTGAAGACAGCTTATTATACCCATGTACCAGGCCCAGTCTACCATCATCCTCCTTTCTTCATTTTTAAGTTCAACAATTTTAAGTACTTCATGTAAGTTCAATTTGCAGTATTTACCTTTCTGTGACTGGCTTCTTTCACCTAGTATAATATTCTCCAAGTTTATCTATATTGTTGCAAATGACTGAATTTCCATTTTTTTAAGACTAAATATCACTGAGTGCATGTATAAAGCCTGTGTGTGTGTGTGTGTGTGTGTGTGTGTTTTAGTTTTTCAATCCATTCATCTGTCAATGCATATTTGTTTCTGTCTTGGCTTTTGTGGATAATGTTGCAGTCAACATGGGACTGTAGATTTCTCTTCTATATCCCATTTTTCATTATTTTGAATGTACTATATGCCCATAAGGGAGGTTACTCTATCACATGTTAGTTCTATTTTTAATTTTTGGAGAAACCTTCCTACTCTTATCCATAATGCCTCTGCCATTTTCCATTCTTAACAACACTGTGCAAGTATTGCCATTTGTCCTCATCCTTGCCAATATTTGTTATCTTCTTTTGTTTTATTTGACAGTGCAATGCAATCCTAACAGGCATGAGATGAATTAAAATTGTGGTTTTGATTTGCATCTTAATTTTGACAATTAGTGAATTTAAACAGACTGAAAATAATGACCAAACCTGAACAGAACAGAAAATGCTACCATAAAAGTCATAACAAGATAGTTTTCATTTTGGTAATAATGAAAAATGAATAAAGAGTAAATAACAAACTTTATCTTGATTGATAAAAACAAGTTAGAAGTACAAATAAAAAAAATCCAATGTGAATTTTATACTTACAATACAGCTCAAAAACAACAACAAAATACATTATAAGTGATTTCTTATTGGAAATTTTTGCATTTCTTTCTGTTACTATAACATCCCATTTCAGAAGAATTTATACCCATTTTTTTGAATATTGATAACCCAGATTGAGATTATGATGAAGAATTAAAAATGCTCTCAGATCTATATTATAATTTCTAGGGTTCCTATTCCTGTCCGTCTATAGTGACACATGGACACTAGCAATGGAACAACTGACAGCAGCCCTAATGATGAGCAGTACATTTGAAAAATATTTTATATGAAAAGCTTATATTTATGTTAGGTTTAAAATTGTACACTTTGGACAATAGTCACAAAATTGAACTAAAATATTTTTTTTAAATGTACTTAGTACATCTGGTAAAGTCTGGGAAAAAGAAAAAAGTTTGCTTTCAAAGAAAATATGTCATTAAACTAACTTAGCAAGGTAACAAATAGCAAAATCATTTCAAAGTATAGATTTTTGCTTGCATTATTTTGTGTACAAAATATAGAAGTCTGAACAAAAATATTGAAAAAATAAAGTCAATACAGAGTTTTTGCTGGTGATCCAAAGTTCTACCATTTAACAAACTTTCTGGTACTGATGAAATAAAATTGTTACTTCACTTTTTAGAGAAAACTGGACTTTTAATTTTCTGCTACTTGAAAAATAAGGTCATAGAAGACTTAGTAATCTTTCTGAGAATATTCAAGATAAATCATGTTGGATTAAATGTTTACTATGTTTGGTTTGGTTTTGATTTTGCATAATAAATGTGTTTTACTCCTTTATTAATTACATGGAGAGCAGGGAACACAAATAATAAACCACAAAAATGCCTAAGTAAACAGTTTTGTACTCATTCCAAATATCAATCCTTTGTATATTATAAGGAAACATTTAAATTTTTATTGAAATATGACTTTTGATTTCTTACAGGAGGCTTATTTCATTCAGTTTTCACCAGGTAACTATTTAGATTCTGTATTACATGGTTACAATTAACCCAGTAAACTTTTAGATACCTCTAAGAAGCCTCTGTTCTAGGTGTCAGTTTGAGGAAATATAATGGTAAACGCTCCCAACCTGCAAATTCCAAGATAAATGTCCTTTCCCCAGAGAGGCTGTGGCTGCCTTAGTGCCTGCTTTTTTCCTCTGAACTATCAGATCCATCTGTTCAGAGACTATATTACTATTTTATGTGAAGTAATCAGCATAGTAACTGGCACTTAGTAACAGTTGGATAATTTTTTTTTTAATTTTTTTATTAGAACATGTTAGACAAATATTTTTTTATAGCATGCCAGAAATTGCAACTGAGAATACAAAGATTAAAGGAACCAGATTTTTATTATATGAAGGGAAACAATATACAAGTATATAAATCTGAAAAGTGAGGGAGAAAAAAGAGCTTATATTTTGAAAAATATTGTTTAATTATGGCCAATTTTGGTCTAAAATTGGCAGAGTTGGTGGAGAAATATGACCAGTCACTAAAATAATAAGGAAAAATAAATCATAAGGAAAGTTGTGAAGATTAAGTTTAAAATTAATTTTATTATCTTCGGAAGTCTTATTTGAAACAAGAAATGTTCACTATAAACAGTCCTCACTAGTACCAGGGAACAAATCATTCTGTAGATCCTAATATTTGGAATTTGAATCTATTGTGTTTGTTGGTTTTCTTTTTCATGTGCAGATAATGCCCTCTAAATCACTGGATGCATAACAAGAACCTAAAACATAAACATGCTAGAATACTTTGAAATATTAATATAGTTAATTGGGTTTAATTTCATTTTTTGAGATAAGAAATGATAGAAAGCCTTTTCTCACATTTTCATTCTTCAATTAAAATGGAAAAGATGTTTTAAGATTATCTAGATGATAGTATCTGTCCATTATAATTTTTAGGAAAAGAGAAAGAAAAATAACAATTAGGTCAGGATTTATGATATATAAGATTTAATTATGTTAGTAAATGATGCACTTTGGCTTTTAAATATGTGATTGACAAAAATGAGGCTTTCTTCTTCCTGTCAATTACATCTCTCTAGTTAGTAAATAATGAAAGGCAAAGCAAGTCCTTTGAGCTCTGAGGAAAGAAGTCAGTCAACTTGCCATTATAACATGTTATCATAACATTATTTATTTGAATACTTTGGCAGAAGGAGCTCAATTTTAACTGCTCTATTTTAACTTGCTTGTCTTTCAGGTGATGTTAAGGTATCAATCTGCTAATGATTGTTTACTAAATGGTTTTAGGTCATTTAATTTCAAAAATGAACTAACTGGAAATTATTTCTGAACCAGAGCAACTAAAGCATAAATGCCAATGAAAAATTTAGTTTTCCCTTTGTAACCTTCAAAAATTAAAAATAAAGTTTGTTTTAAACTCCTTCAGCTTAAGAAACACATGACAAAGTCATTGTAAAACAATGAAATATGATTTGAGTAAAATTTACTACTTGGATTATAAGTGCCTTTTCATATTTAACGTAATGTGATTTTATTTAGAAAACCAAAGTAGACACAATTAATAGTGGGAAATTTTATTCATTTTTACCATTGTCAGAGAGCTAAGTTTTCTCACAAGAACAGGTTTGTGAGAGTGGGGGTTATAGCTCACTGGTAGAGCGCTTGCCTAGTGTATGTGAGGCACTGGGTTTGATTCTCAGAACCACATTAAAAAATAAATAAAATAAAGGTACTATGTCTATCTACAAATAAAATAAACTTACAAGAATACAAAATAACAGGTTTGTGAATGTGAATTAAAATAAGAAACTTTTATGTAAACTTGTAGCACCAATTCCAGTACTCATAGTCGGTAAATGTTGAAACCCTATGAGTTCTTCCAGCCCATGAGTTTTATTTATTTTTTTTTTCTGGTTTCTTGCTATTTTGTTTTGAAGCATGAGTATATCTAGCAGAATTATAAATGCCTCTACAATGTGGTTGTATTTACATATATGTATGTATGTATAAAACAGTTGAGATATGTTGATAAAGCCTAATGATTCTCCAGGTACAAGGGAAAAGGCCATGGGGCCTTGGGGCCAATTTTTGATAACACCTCACTCTACCTCAATATCCTGATGTTACAATAATGTGTATACCAACTTCCCAAGTCCTAAATCAGTAAATATTTTATTAGTAATTTTTTGTTTGGGAATTACTGTAAATCAGTATATCAGTGTATCCATGAGACACTCTAAAATTCTAATTATCCAGTGCAATATGCCTATATGGGAAGTATTAAGTAAATATTACACATAATTTTGATAAAGATATTTAATTTTAAATTTAAAAATAGTTATGTCAATATATCAATATACTAAAATATTGTCACCTTTGTGTGGCATTTTGTACAACTAAATACATTGATTACACTTATAATGTATCTATCATTTATTGTCAATTTAATGTCATCATTGCATCATTTGTATAATCCAGTGTGGTTATCAGCAGTAGGGGACAGATTTCACAGGTAACAGTGAAATAATAGTGTTACTGATATATTTCAGAGGAAAAAGGAAAGCATCCTCATTGACTATTTTATAGAATGATGAAGCCAATAAGTCTCTTATAATGTAGATTTTATAATAAATTTAGATTAATATTTTCTTAAATCCAATTTAACTGTACCATAGTAAGAATAATGTGTACCATTAATTGAATAGTAAACCATCCCACTTAGTTTAATTCTTAAAGACATTAAAGTTCAAGTATTTTCTATAAGACTACACTTTTTCTGCCTTGATATGCATGTACTGCCAATCCATTCATATAAGTACAAAATCACATGAATACTAATATCATAGTTAATGAAAATAATTAATATTGCCAAACAGGTTAAGTAGATAGCTGATAGTCACACTGCTAAATACGTAATGCCAACCTCATTTTAGCTCAAATTTCTGTGAGGATAGATAAATAAAATAGTTATATGAAGGGAGTCATAATTGGGAAAGCAATTATACAGGTGAATGCTTAATTTTTTTTTCATAAAATATACTAGCTAAGGATTTACCATTTACATGGAAGTCAGTTTTGCATTACTTTTTTTATTAATATATTGGTGGTTCAGAAGAAAATATATTCTCTAAGAAGTTTTGAGTGATTGTAAAATCTTATTTTTGGAAGGCGAGGTAAATCACAGCTAATACAGCTTCTAGTATTTAAAAGCAATAACATTTAACAAGAATAGATATCTTTAAAGATTAAAATGTGCTTGTTAGTTTTGGAATAAAAGGATTTGGGAAAAAATTGAATGAAAAAGTTTAAAAGAAAGAATTCTAGTGACATTTTATTGTAGTTATCATTATTTTTATGCATAAAATGTTTCACCTCACCTGCATTTCAATTTGAATTAGTGAGTCTGTTATCAAATATAAAATATATCTTTGACGTTTCATGTAGTATCTATGTATCCTTTCCACTGGAAAGTATGGTTTCTATTACTGTGTTCAACATTCTTTATTTCTACTTATCCTTTTAAGCACTTTCATTTATACTTAAACATTTATACTTAAACTATAGTTCCACAGAGAATATATTAAATATTTTTCTAATAACGGGTGCATTATTTTTATTTTATTGTATGATAAAATAACACTACATGTGTTTTCATTTCTAAAACATACAAAATATTTTCTCAAGAAATATTCTAATAATATAAAATAGTATAATAAAGTTAAATTCTTTCAAGGCCATATCGTCTAAGTGAAAATACAATAAAATTTTACAGACTTTTGGAAAAGTTGACTTGTAGATTTATGTAGGAGAGTCTCTGTCCATGCCCAAAATCATCTCTGGCTTTAACTTTTGTTGAGAGGGAATGAATTCCAGGATTCAAGATGAAGTGTTTACTAGGTGTTCAAACACGCTCAAGCCAACCTGTCCAGAATCTGCTTCCTGGGCTTTTTTGGTGTTGGAGACAGGACTTTCTGCATCTAACATGGACTTACAGGCTGTAATGGTTTATTTGCCCAGGTTGGAGAATAGATTATATATTGAATTATTTGTGAGCCTGGTGCATCAGCTTCCCTTTTTATTCATTAGCCATATAATTAATGGTTTGTAGTCTTGCCTGAGTCCTGTGTATGTCAAAGTATCTGTGATAGTGAATATGTACAACAAAGACAATGGATGACACTCCCTCTGTGATGTTAATACCCACAGATTGATCTGTATGTAGCATTAATAGTCTGATGTATTAAAAACCATCTTAATTTCTTCATGCAAAGGTTTGTTAATTTGGTCATATGTATCCACTTGTTTTCAGTGTCACAATGGAAATAATCACTGTTCGTCATTGTAACTCTATCAAATTAATTCCCTCCCTAGCATTTTTATTTACCGTCAGTGTATTGAAATGTCTGCAATCACCTAAGGCATTTTATAACTACCTATTTTTATTTGACCATTAAGCTATGTATCTTCTTCAAAACTCCAACTGAGTTCACCTCTTTATTCTTTATTATCCCACCCTGATAAGAATCACCCATGTCCACCTAATTTTTTCAGTGTTTCCTTGAATGGACTTTGTGTCAAGTTTCTTCTTCCCCCCGTCCATGTGTCCAGGTATGGGACAAAGACACTTCAAAAGATACCCCTCAGCTAATCCATGAGTGCACCTTGCTGCACTCGTGGTTCCTTAATTTCTTACCAAACTGTAACCACTCCATCCTCCAACCAGGTGATCATCAGTAGCATCTCCTCCATTTCTCTGGAAATGTTCACAAAACAAAATAAATAATTCTCTGCAATATCAGTGAAAACTTAAGATTCCTTCTTACCAAGTTTTTGATTAAGTGGCCCAAATATGAGTAAGTATTAATCTGTACAATTTGAGAAGATAAACTTTGGAATAGAACTTCATTGTTTCATAGTTGTGTTCATTTGGGGAAATTATTAAAATTTTCTATATTTCATAGCATTTTTTTATTCAAACATATAAACTTTAAACCTATATTGGGAATGAATTCCAGTTTGACTTTTTTGAGGTTATTTAGAAGGAGATGCACAGAGACTGACACAGAAAAATATCAGTCAGATTTTCAATTTATACATAGGTACATCAATTTACTTTCTGCCATATTTATCATTAATAAACCTTAGAAATTTATGTAAATAAAATCCCCATAAATATTAATTTAGGTGGGTCTATGATATATGTATTCATATTAGTGTTAATTCCTTTTTAAAACTAAGGATATACCTCCAAAATTTGAGGGCTTTTTGTGTAAGATTTTGTAATTAATAAAATTAGAACTAGCTTTATACCCTGTCATTATATGTATATATATATCGTTATAGATGGACACATTTATTTATTTTTATGTGGTTCTGAAAATTTAACCCAATGTCTTACACATGATAGGCAAGCACTCTACCACTGAGCTTACAATGTCCGCCTCCCATCTTCTTTTCAATTTCAGTATCAATGCTTCCATATCATGATTCATATAAATTTTATTCCTTCTTTGAAAAGTATTTATTAAGCATGAACTTATATATAATATATAAATTCAGTAACCATAAATATCTATCATGAAATTTTAACAGTGTTGAGGTACAACAAAGTCAAAATTCCTCCTATACCCTACTTTATATTCTTGTACTGAGATAATATTCTATAAATATAGTACATGTTAGCTGATGCCAAGGGCTATGAATAATATAAGTCAGATTAAGTACCTAAGTACGTATGGAGCATTATATAGATCTCTTTGTAAAAGGAATTTGGCAAATATTTCTGGAATAAATTGATATTTGAGGTAAGATTTAATATAAATAAAAAACTGAGTCATATTCAAAATTGAGGGATACATTTTGAAGAAGGACTATCCAATACAAAGGCACAGATGGAGGAGTATACATGAATTGTCCAAAGCTCACCCAGATGCATGTCTAGAACACAGTAAAAAGGGGGAGAAAAATCAAAAGTAGATGAGTGATTTGGTTTATATGTAATCTAGTAGAATTTTTCACCAAGAGTCCATTGTCATTAAATTTTAGGCCCCCATGTTGGTACTGTTGGGAATTGATGCACCTTTGGGGGATGGGGCCAGATTAGAGATTCTGAGGGTTTGGGGGGCATGCTGTTGAAAGGAATTATGGATCCCCAGTATACACCTCTCTCTCTCTCTCTCTCTCTCTCTCTCTCTCTCTCATTTCCTATTTGGCAATGTACCATGTTTTCCACACACATGTACTCCTTTCAAAATATGCCACTATCCATCATCCTTACCACAATACAAATTAATAGGGACCTCCTCATCTTGGACTTTAAATCTCCAAAACTGTGAATTAAAAACCATTTTCTTTTCATAAGTTTTCTACCTCAAGTATTTTATTGTAGTAATAAATACCAAGTGACACATTGAGAACAGAGGAGAATATGAAGAACAGATCAAATCAAACCTCAAAGGTCATGGTAAGAAGTTTTTACTCCACAGATCTTTGTAAAATGAAAAGTTATTGAGACCATTGTACAAGGAAATAACATTAAACAAGTTGCAATTTAAATGGATTGGTTGCAATTTAAATTAAATGGATTGGTTTGGTTGCTGGAAAAAGTATACATGTTATGAAGACAAAAACTTCAGAATCAAAAACTCAGATCTTCAAGGTGTTTGCTTACAGAATAAGAATCCTATTGGGACTTGAGATTCATATGCCATATCTTGTCCCGACTGGATGCTTAGAAACAGAAGATTGTTTTCTCCATTGCTCATCCATTATTCATCATGAGAAAAGATTCCCATAACATAGCTTGTCTTTGATCTTTTCACCTTTGGCTGGGTTAACCCAGCAGTTTTCATTCTCTTGTCTTAAGGGTTTCTGTTCTTTCCTCAAAAGGAAAAAAAAAAAAGAAAAGAAAAGAAAAGATACACAAAATCACTTGTCTGTGTCAAATGGGAAAAAGAAAAAGACTAAACGGCTCTGCAGAATTACCCCAACTCTGAAGTTCTGGTGAAAATAAATTAGAAATTTCTTTGTGAGATTGCACAGTAAGGATTTTCATGATTCCTATCAATGAAAATGTTTGGTACTTGGTCCCAAAGTCACCTTTAGAAAATGATTCTATCATTAGAGTAGAAAGAAGAAACTTTAGAAAGAAAATAATGATATATATACCTAGTAATTATTAATAAAATTAAATGTAGCCAGTACTGCAAAAATATTTCCTCTTGACTCTCTTATGGATTAAAGTATACTCTATCATCCAAACTCATACACTGAAGTCTTATAGTGCTAGTACTTTAGAATATGACCTTATTGTAAGTACAGTCTTTATCTACTGAAATAAATAATGAGTTCAGTGAGGTCTTTGGGGTAGGCACCAATGCAAGCGTGGTCTTACACTTATAAAATAAGGGAATTTAGACATGTTCATCAAAGAGAGAAGATGATTTAAAAACATAGAGGAAAGATAGCCCTCTGTGAGTCAGGGACAGACCTGGAGCACATTTCTCCCCAGTCCTCAGAAAGGATCAATCATCTCAAAAACTTTGTTTTAGACTTTTATTGTCCTGAATTGCTAGACAATACATTTCTCTTGTTTAAAATGACTCATTTGTGGTACTTTGTCATGACAGACTTAGCAAACTGACAAAAGGAATATTTAGTTTTTAGTTGACAAACATTTGCTTGATTTTCACTTCATACACAATACACTCTGATGCAGTATAGATGCTAGTTTTCCAGAGAATACAAATAATACATAAAATTCCACCAATTATTTAGAAAAGATATATGATAGGTAAACTAGATAGAACTTAATACTGAACTTAGAGATCCAAGAGATTCCAGAGTATTAGAGCTTAGAGGGACATTTTGTAAATCAGGTTTTTTGATTAGAAACTTTTGGAAGGAAAAGGTTTTTGTCACCATCTGTCTGTGAGTAGTGTATGAATGAAAGAGAATGAATTCTGAATAGCTTTCTAAATTCTCTTTATTATTAAATATTATCTACTTTTCAAACCTACTATGAAGGTGATACATAACACTTTACACATTTAGCAAATTAATTTATTAACATAACAGTGAATAGCTCAATTTAAAGATTTATAATATGAATACTTTGCTTTGGAAAAATTTTATCCAAACACATTTAAAATTTTATTTGTGTCTTCCTACATTTCCCAAACAATATCATTCTTTCTCTTTTTTTATTGATTTATCAACTCCTTTAATTGATAATGTATTCAACAAATGAGCAACTAATCACTAGCATTTGTCTCGTACTAGGTTTTATTTTATATTTTCCTCATATACTTTTTTCTAATCTAGACAATAATCTGTGTATGAAGACTGTTTATATACCTTAACCCTGTACGATATATTATATGCATAGTGAAGCATTTGAATTTAGAAAATATTTTACACTTTACATGCTTTTTAATATTTAGGCTTTCAAAAAATTTAATAAGTTAATCATAGATTCTTTAGTGTTGTGTGTGAACATTATCAGTATCTTATTAAAAAACATTGTTCAATTTTATACACACACACACACAGTTAGAAAAATATTCACATATAATTCATTGTTGCCGGCATTATTTTAACATATTTTAATCAGGTTTGTGTGAAAGGTATTACTCATTATTTTAGTTCATGTTTATTTTATTATTTTAGTTTGAATTTGTTATTACATATTTGTTGTCTTCTTTAGGAGATTTGCAAGTGTGTATTTAGACACATTTCTATGGTTGGATTTTATTAAATATTTTTCTTAATGTCTATTCATAATTGTACATTATCTTTTTGTAAATTACACATTTGTAGACCTTTCCTGTACCTTTACTGGAATCATAGTTGTTTTCTTCTTTATATTGTTTCTTCATTTAATTATATGTTGTTCTCTTGTCATTTTTAATGACACAAATTTTTGATCATGGTTTTCAGCCATGATTTTCAAAACACTACCTTAATTTTCGGGTTAACTAAATTAAAACTATTTAAATGGAATGAATTGAGTTTTCCACTTTGATGGACACTCTATCAATAGGTTTCTTCGTGTGCTTTATTGTACTTAAAGGGTTTATCTTTAGCATATATTGTCTTGATTTTTTCTCCACTTTTACTGGTTCGGTATAGTTATACTTAAGGATGGAATTTGTTATTACATATTTGTTGTCTTCTTTAGGAGATTTGCAAGTGTGCATTTAGACACATTTCTATGGTTGGATTTTATTTTTTAGTTTGTCAAGGGTATAGTGAATATTATTTGTTCTGGTTCAATTTTAACATAGCTGTTTCCTGAAATTCAGATTTTGTCATGGTAAATAGTGTCTGGTATATTTCTTCAGTTACTTTTTTCCTACCCATGGCCTGAGGTAGGCGTCTTGCCTCCATAACACATTCCTGGGTCAAAGGGCATCTCTATTTCTGTATTAACAGATGGAAAGTCTCTTCTTCTCACAGACTTTGTACAGGAAGCCCACTTCCAGCTTCCCTCCAACATGTGGACATATATCTATATCCATATCTCTCTATATATATATATATCACACATGCTTTGACAGTGTGTGTCTATTCCTGGATTTAACTGCTCTACCTTCTGTATTGCTATCTTACAGCAAAGTAATTTCCTGTTTCTATAAGTATCACAGTCACATGAGTCTCATCTATTCATTCAAAAAGTATGAACAAACTCCATTAAAGGCTCATTAGTATTTGCACTGATTTATTCTTCTTTTGTTTCACAATAACAGAGTAGCTTGGCTAATATAATATATATATATTTTTTTTAAAGATAGAGTGAGAGAGGGAGGGAGAGAGAGAGAGAGAATTTTTTTTTTTAATATTTATTTTTTAGTTCTCGGCGGACACAACATCTTTGTTTGTATGTGGTGCTGAGGATCGAACCCGGGCCGCACGCATGCCAGGCGAGCGCGCTACCGCTTGAGCCACATCCCCAGCCCCGGCTAATATAATATTGAGCTCTTTACTTAATATTTGAATAAAGAGAGACAATATTTTAATGTTGAAATATAATAATTTCAATTTATTGTATAAAATTATGATACATAATCAAAATCATATTTTGTGCATTTTTTAATATTTATTTTTTAGTTGTAGTTAGACTATTTTATTTATTTTTATGGGGTGCTGAGTATCGAACCCAGGGCCTTCATGTGCTAGATGAGTGCTCCACTGCTGAGCCACAATCCCAGCCCATATTTTGTGCATTTTAATAAGTATATAATATTATATGATTATAATAATGATGATCTAAATATATAATATAAATTTTATTATATAAATGTAACAAAGCAAACAAGTGAAAGTTTGGTAAATCTGAAAGTATCCTGTATGACCTGATTATGTGCTATAATTTTAATAGAAAAAAATGAGTGTTATATAATTAATTTTTCACTTAGAGGGGTGAACGTTATACTCAGAAAATTCTGAGAGACACCTGTACCAATTGCACACTAATTGTATTGCTGATGGTATAGTTTAACTTCATATAATGATTATAGCAATAAAGTTAATGATCTCATTAAAGCCACACCAACATTTTAATAGTGCTATTAAATGAATATACTCATTCAAGGTATATGAAAGACAGCAGGTTTTAATAAGTAAGAAAAAAAAGAAATGTTTTCTCTCATATAGGGTTTTTATAGTAAGTTGAAATGAATAGGAAGCATAATTAATTATAATGGAAGTAAATAAAAAGAAAGAGCTAAATGGAAACACTGTTTTGCCTCACATTCAATATATATTAATTTTGGGTATATAGTGTTACTGAAATATTTTATTAGCTGTAAACTAATAAAATATTAAAATATCTAGAATAGCACATTGTATATGTGAAATATGTTTACGTGAAATGTAAAAAGCATAACGTCAATTTTTGTTACTTGGAGAAACATGTACTTGTTCTCTTTTCTAATATGTATTCTACTTGCAATTGATGCACATCAATTGAATATATTTTTGGCTTATATTGTGACGGTTCCTTATATATGTACAAAATGCCTTATATATGTACAAAATGTGTAATATTCTGCTCAGGGTTCTTGGCCTTTCTTTTACTATATATATATATATATCATTTGTTTTTAATATATATATATCATTTGTTTGTGTTGGTTACATTCTGAATACATCTACTAGCTATTTTGAAAATTTTAGTTAGTGCTGTCAGTATAATTATCTTACTGTACATCAGACATTATCCATCATATCCAATTGTACCCTTGGTACTTGGTAACCAACAGCTCTTCTTCTTCTCTTTGGTAACTCTGATTCTATTCTCTACTTCTTTGAGATCTAATTGTTAGCCTCTGAATATATGAGAAAATATGCAGTTTTTTGTTTTTGTGCCCAAAATATTTTGCTTAACAATAATGTTGTTCAGTTCCATCCATGTTGCTGCAATTAAAGAATTTTATTCCTTTCATTGATAAATGATATTTTATTGTATATTTATCTTACATTTTCTCTATCCATTCATTCATTGAGGGAAACCTGGGTTAATTCCCTATCTTGGCAATAGTGAAGAGCTCTACAATAAATTCGGAGTACAGACGTCTCTTCAACATACTGACTTTAGTTCCTTTGGAAATATACCTAGTAGTGCATATGCTGGACCATATGGCAGTTCCATTTCTAGACTTTGGAGAAATAGCCATACTGGTTTCCAAACTGGAAAGCATTTCCACCAGAAGTGTATGATAGTTACCCTTCTTTATATCCTCACCAGCACTTGCTATTTTTTCTTTCTGATAATCACCATTCTAAATGGAGTGAGAGATCATCAGTCCTTTCATTTGCTTTTCTTGGTGGTTGTGATGTAGAGTACTTTTTTATATACTCTTTGGCCATTTGAATAAATATCTTTTGAAAAATGTCCATTGAGGTCACTTTTGATTAGATTATTTTTGTTTTTGGTTTTCTCTTGAAGTATTTGAGCTTCTTAAGCATTCTGGAAATTACTCCATTTTTAGATACATATTTGGCAAATATTTTCTCCCATTCTCCGTGTCATCTCTTCACTCTGCTGATCCTTTTCCTTTGAGGTACAGAAGTATTTGTTTTGATATAATTCCATTTAAGTCTGTGATCCATCTTTAGTTGATATTTTATATGGCCTAAGATACAGGTATAGTTTCTTTCTTGTGCAAGTGTATGTCCAGTTTCTCTTGCATATTTATCAAAGAGACTTTCTTTTCTGCGATATATGTTATTTTTTTTAAAGACAGAGAGAGAGAGAGAGAGAGAGAGAGAGAGAGAGAATATCTTTTTTTTTTTTTTTTTTTTGTCTTTTTATCTTGTACTTTTGACTGTTAACAATAATATGCCTCTGAGAAGAACTTTTTTTGTTTGCATGTTTGTGTTTTGGGGGGTTGAACCTACTAGGCTCGCTGAACTTCCTAGACATGTAAGTCATTTTCTTTCCCACAATTTGCGAATTTTTGTCCACTGTTTCATTTTGTATGACATTTTCCTTCTCTTCTTCTTCTGCCACACCTGTAATGCAAATGTTGCCTCATAGTTCATGAAGGGTTTCCTTATTCCTTTGTTATTATTTTTATAGTTTTTCTGAAAGATTATTTCAGAAGAGCTATCTTTAAGCTTAGAAATCCCTTCTTCCTGTTCTGTGGTTGAAGCTCTCATCAGTTTTTTTTATTTCATTTACTGAGTTTTATTTTCAACTTCAATATTTATGTTCTTTTTAAAGATTTCAATTTCTTTCCTGGATTTCTTATTAATATCAGGAATTGTATTCTGATTTCATTGAATTGTCCCATCTATATTCTCTTACTTCTATATTCTTAAAATCATTCTGAATTATATTTCCATGAGTTTACCAATTTCCTTTTTTTGCAATCTGTTGCTAGAGACTTGCAAGTCCTTTGAAAGTATCATGTTACCTTGTTTCTTCATGCTTCCTTATGTCCCTCCGTTGATATTTGTGCATGTGATAGCTCAGTTGCTTCTACTACAGGGTAGCTTTTATAATGATTTTCTCCTGGCAGTGTGTCTCAGACTGTCGCTTCAATGTGATTTACTGCTTTAAGTTCCAGGTGGTCAATTTCATAGTGTCTATGTAGCTTCTTAAGTTGTAACCAATGTCATCTATGATTGTGGGTGTCTAAGTGTCCTAGGCTACAGGGATTATAACAGATATGTTACCTCCAGTTCAGATGTTACTTTTTTTGGCATTACACATTCAATGACAGCTGTGGGCATAGTACACTCAGCTCTGAATGTGGGGTGCATGTCAGTTTCCATGGGTTGCTTAATGATGGGATCACCTTGTTGGGTATGTTGTAGGGGACAGTGGAGGGTCCCCAGTAATCTACTTTAGTGTCTATTAGTGTCTGAGAGGTGCACAAGAGCCTGACTTTACTATGTACCTAGATAGGACACCTGTCCTATCTGTGCAGGTGACTGTGCAGGTGACTGCATGGGATCTTCAAAGACTGATCTGCTCACAGTAACAGCCTGTCTCCTTTCTCATCTGGGGTTGAGTGCTAAGGGTTTCCCATCTGCTTCTCAGGATCTCACCATTAAAACTTGTGAGAATGGGTGGTAAATTGTCTTGGGGCTGCAGGAGGATAGACATGGCTAATATGGTTAATTCCCAGGGACATGAGCAGGCCAGGAGATCACTCAAGTTAGGCTGTTAATGCACTTTCTGTGGTTGTGGCTTCTTGGATAAAGCCTTCTGTCTGCTTCCTAGAAGTTTGGTAGGCTTGGCCACTCAAAACTAACTGCCTGACTGCTTCCCTGAGCTGAGGTTAGGTAGGCAGATTCTCTTGGCTTTCAGCACAGTGAGAAGGTGGCTGAGACCATCTATCATCTTCCAGGTCGGCAGGAAGATGGGTAGGGGTGCTTATTTGTTTTCTGGGGATGTTTGCTGGCTGAGATACGCAGGGAGACTTCCCTATTACATCTTGAGGAAAAGGGAGACCGGAAATGGCTTCCTGGCTAATTCTTAAGGATAGGTTGACGGAGCTGTTAGAGACAACTGCCTGCAGCTTCATAAGACCTGTGATGGGTAGTGTGTCAAGATGGCACTTTTAAGAGACTGGGTGGAAAAGGTACAATATGGGTTAGGATTTTTCTTTGGGACAATGCAACAGTGTGTTGACCTTGCAACTCCTCAAAGTGTCCTCAGGCTCTGTGAGAGCTACATCCCTCACCAGAAGCAAATGCTTCAGTTATCCATGACAGGAATGTGAAGAGCTGCAGGCATTCTTCTTACCTTTTCCCGCTGAGCAAAACCCCTCTTTGTTTAGGGTTAGTCTTGGGAGATAGGACAGTAGGTGCTAGGTACTTGGTTTACTACTTTATGAGGCCATCATGTGTTTTCCTCTGCTGTATCACTGTCACATTCCCAGTGCACACCAGAGTCCTGCCTAAGATGCTACAGTGAAATATCTCTTGTCTTTTCTTTGTTTAGTCCCTTTGTGGTGGAGTGAAATTGGCCAGGCCCATCTATCTAGCCATCTTGATGATATCACTCATTAATTTTTCTTTATTTTATATAATATATATATATATATATATATATATATATATATATATATATTAGTACCAGAGGATTGAACCCGGAGGCACTTAACCATTGAGCTACATACCCAGCCCTTTTTATATATTTATTTATTTTGAGACAGGATCTTGCTAATTTGCTTCAGGCCTTGGTAAATTGCTGAGATTGTCTTTGAACATGTGATCCTCTTGCCTCAGCCTTCCCAGCTGCTGGGGTCACATAGGCATGCACCACCAAGCCCAGCTCACTCATCCATTTCATGTTGACTTTTCTTCACAACACAAATATATGAATTATGTGACGAGTGTATTATAATTAAATAAACAATAGTGGGTCTTTTAACTAAGTTATGATACATTCAAATAGGCATATTATTTTTTCTTTCTTTAGAGACAGATTATGTCATACTTAGTAAAGTTATGAGCCATGGGTTTGATTGGATCTCAGACAAAGCTATGCTCTATTCCTAACCCCTGATATCTCTGAATTTACTCTTATTTGGAAATTAGATCTTGGCAGATGGTATCAAGTTAAAATGAGTACATTAGGGTGAGCCCTATTCCAATATATCTAGTGTCAGTAAAAGAAGAGGAGAAGACAGACATATACAGGAGGAAGATGGCCATGTGACAACAGAGGATGATATTAGAGTGAGGACTCTGCCAGTGAAGGAAGAGGAATTACCAACCCACAACCACCAGGCAAGGGGAGGCAAAGGGAGATTTTCTTCTTGGAATTCCAGAGGGAGCATGCCTTACTGACACCTTGATTTTACACTTCTGACATTTGAAACTATGAGACAATAAATTTTCATTGCTTTAAGCCTCCCAGTTTGTGCTGTTTTGAAACAGCAGCCCTAATAAACTGAAACAGGCAAGACACATTGGCAATGTTTCCCCTGACAATTATAGGGGGTCTTGTTTAGCAAAGAAAAATAGCTTAGCTTTGTATGAATTTCACTCGAGCTCAAAGTTTCAGAATCAAGATCAGTGTCTAGAGCCTCATTACTTTCATGTCAGGGGAGGAACTGTGTATTTCCAGGAGATAAATTAACCTTGATTTTCTTTTTCTTTAGGAAAAAGTACTTCCACTGCCCTAAGCTACAATCCACGCATAATTCCATACAAAGTCAGTCGGAAATGAAGCCCCACCCTTGCTCAAAATTGTTGTGCATCCTCTCAATCTATCTGCTATTAGATCAACAGTTGTCTTTGTACCCTGAAATTACAGCAGAGGTCAACCATGCAGAGATACTATACTATCAGGTGACATATTTCTTAAGCAAAAGGAAATATGTCAGCCTTTTGTATAAATTATGTCAGATTTCAAACTTGCATGAGCTAATTGTTTTATATCATGAATATTATTCTAACACAACTTATCCTTCATAGTTTTCAAAGTCTCCTACAGAAATTCTCTTTACATTCAGAGGCTAACAGTTAAATATTTTATAGTGAACAAATATTTCCTAAATTCTGGGCTATATAGGATATTTATCACTTTGTAGTCTACTCTCTAAGATATTTTAAATTTGAAAGTAGAAGATATAAAGCCATCTAAAAATAAAGCCCCTAAAAAATAAAGCTCCTAAAAATAAAGCTAATAAATAAAAAAAGATATTTAATATAGAGGAGTATCAGAATAAGATGTTCAGAGGACCTGGTGAAATCTCATTTTAGATTTTAGATGTATAAATAATTATGTACAGAGGTCAAACCTTGCTGCTTCATGAGAGATTATTGCTTAGTTCTTGGGAAATCTGCAAGATTATAACATGGTCATTTGTAAGAGTTAACCATATTTTTATAACTATGTATTCATTAGACAACAACATTGGCAAATGAATACCAAATCATTTGCTTCTAATTACTTTATTATATTCTGCTACTTTGTTTTTGTATGTGTTGCATATTTTTGTAACCTTATGAAAGAAATACTCTGTGGTGGAGCATTATTGTGAATCACTTGCCAATTCTGCATACTATTAAATTATCAGGTTGGTAGCTTAAAATCCACCATGCCAGGAGTATTTACAGAACAGAAATTGATAAACATTACTAAACAGATTTTTCTCTCTCTCTTTTTTTAACCAGAGAGGAGTGTTGAGTATTAACCAACATACGACTGTTTAAAGTGTGCTAAATTTATTAACTTCATTAAGTTTATCATTTACTCCTTTTAAAATGTCTTTCTTCACTTGGTATCTCTTAGATCCGTTGTTGCTTTTACATGTCTCTCTAGCTGTTCTATGTTTTATGTTCTACAATTTTTATTGTTTTTTAAGCTATATATGGCAATAGGATTTATTTTGATATGATTAGAAAATCATGAAACATAATCTGCTCTAATTGGTCCCCAGTACTTTCCCTTTCCCTTCCCCTGTTCTCTTCCCTCTACTCTACTGATCTTTCTGCCAATTTACTTATTTCATTTTTTTATGGAATTACCAAAAATTCAAAATGTTAGCCTCAGTCCTTTGCTACTTTCTCATCCCAAACCACACTGTCCATAATTTCACCTATTGTCAGAGTTTCAAATGCTATATTACAAGTGTGCTGATCACTTGTAAATTTATATCTCTGTCTCAGTCTTCTGCTCTGAAAACCATAAATCCATATGTATCAATTTCAGTAAATGACATTTTTGCAAGTATTGTCTGTCAAAAATGCCTAAAATATTTGCTAACTATGAAATTGCTGAACTTCAACCCTAGAACTTCTGCTTCTGTAGTTCTGAGGCTGGGTCTGAGGACTTTTATTTCTAAGAATTGCCAGATAGTGCTGATGATCAGAGACTGCATTTTGAAGGCCACTTGTTTACCACTGTCTAAACCTCATATTCTAAATTTTGTCTGCTGATCTCTTCAAATGGTTGGATACTTTGTTTTTCAATATCAGTATAATTTTTTTTTCATCATTTTGGTACTACACTCATGGAAGTTTCTATCAATTTTGAAGCTGGGGCAACTGTGAAGGCCACTTTGCTGGACTCGCTATATCTAATCTTTCCCCCATGAATAATACATGACTTCACTGAAAAACTAAGCTTTTCAGAACCTATATTAGATGTGATTTAACATTTCCAAATTTCTCATTATGTTTCAAATTAAAATTTCCATATCCTAACACTTGTTTACTTCTTAAATTTTATTTTACTC
>NW_025999961.1:14276073-14446963 GCF_001458135.2 Marmota marmota marmota
TATGTCATCAGTCTTCTTGAGTCAAGAATCTTTACCCTCTTTGATGGTCTGAATATGAATGTTTATGTTTCCCCAAATAGATAACTTGAATCCTGTCTCCCAGTATGATGGTATTTTCAGGAGGGTCCCAGGAAGTTTAGATTAGGTCCTGAGGGAGGGTCCCTCTTGATGGCATAGGTAACTTCATAAGAAAAGGGAGAGAAAAAGATATCTTCACATGCGCCAATCTGGGGGCACATGGATACACAGTGAGAAGGCAGCTGTCTGCAAGTCAGGAGGAGAGCCTTCAACATACTCTGAATCTGGTGGCAACCTGATGTTGTAATCTCTTCCTTCAGAATTATAAGAAACTCTGCTGTTTAAGCCACTCAGACAATAGTGTTTTATGATAGCAGCTCAAGTGCTCTTCATACAGAATACTTCTTTCATAGGTAGCATTCTCAGTAGGATTGATTGACATTAAAGAACAGATTTAAAAGAAACACATTCTATGTTAATGGAATTTCAGTCATATTTTTCTATGATATATGAAATAATATTTTTTTATGAAAACCATGTTTCTTCTTAAATTGCACATTGAGCTGGCAAGCTAAAGAAGCTTCTGAATCCTAGTGACTAAAATAAACAAAATTCAGATT
Source organism: Marmota marmota marmota (assembly GCF_001458135.2). NCBI lineage: Eukaryota > Metazoa > Chordata > Mammalia > Rodentia > Sciuridae > Marmota > Marmota marmota. The sequence continues at coordinate 14,276,712 of NW_025999961.1, forward strand.
TTTCTATGAAAGTAGAAGAATTAAGGGTAGGAAAATTTAGAGAAGATATTATGTATTAATAACTGCATTTTGTTTATAGAATATGCATTTGGGTTTTCTAAAATGTGAATTTCCTCTATTTTTAACATTTGATTAATAATTTGCTTTTATAATTATAAATCATTCAAAATAATAAAAGTCTTTCATGTTTTGTTTAACAATAATTTAAATATCAAATATTTGTGGATTATTTAAAACTTGACTAACAAATTTGAATAAATTATAGAAATTAAATGCTAGATCACCAAGAAATAATTTCTATACAAAATTATAAAGGAAATAAAACAGCAGGAAAGGCAGATTTGGGAAGCTAATATGAAAGCTAAAAGAATTGCTAAGTATAAATGATCCATTATAAATTTGTACTATTTGGAAACTATAGCATTTATAAATTATTTCACCCAATTTATTCACAAATATAGCTTTCAGAATAGTTAAGATAAATATATAGATTATATTGATTGATGTTGGATGTTAAAGCAAAAAAAACACACACGCAAAAAAAAAAAAAAAACTCTTTTTCCCTTTTCCCTACAAATTGGCAATGTTAGAAATAAATCACCCCTACTTGAACAGTCCAGGCCCAGTAGAAGAAGATTCTGAATGCAGTCCCTAAATGACATGTAGTGGAAATAAATGAGAGATAAGACTTTGTACTGATAAGCCACTAAGCATTTGGTGATATTTATCATCACAGCATAACCTAGATTATCTTGTCTGATGTGAGGATGAACAATGATGACTTACTAGACAGGGTCATGAGAATTAAAAAGAGGAACAAAAAGGAATTAATTATTTCTGGAGAATAAATTGTGTATTTTTCTTTTTATGGATATATCATTTCTGTCATGCTCAAAAAATATGTTCCAATTATAGCTCTCATATACAAAAATGTCTAATGTGCATATAAGTATCTGAGAAGTACCAAATACTGCACATGCTTACAAAGTTGAACTATGTAGATGATATAATGTTACACTTCTTGTTTTTACTATACATAATATATTTTAGATTTAAGAGTTCACTATATATATTTAAAATAAGTAGACATTCATTCATTGATGCAAATTAAACTTAATGTGCTTATTTTAATTTGATAAGATTTAAAAATTATGTTTTGTAAAATTATTTGTCATTGTTTTTTCTATTTATTATCAGTATGTTTTGGACATCTAACATACACCAAGTGCTATTCTAAACAGAGGATGAAGGAATGAACATGAAAACTAATGTCCCTGTTCTCAGAAAGCACTTGTCCATATTTAATAAGAAAATACATTATAGTGAAAGATCAATGCATAGAATGAGATTAGAAATAATAGGGCAGAGAATTACTAGGTAGAGCCTAAATGGAGAATGAGAGATGTACTTTCTGTGAATATGGGTTGAATCTAAAATCTTAAAGAACAAAAGGTAATAGGCATGTACATCTTAGGCAAAGAAATCGAATTTGAAAAAAAACAATAGTATACTTCACAGTTTCTAAAGGAGAAAAGTACTTGTGTGGCCCTGGTAAACTGGAAAGAGAGAATTTTGACAGAGTATAACGTCCTAAGGAGATAAGTGGACCTTCAAATTCCAAGATTGGTGACTCACAAAATTTAGTCAGGGGAGGACATAATTTTATTTAAAATCATATGATTTTTTCATGCAATTTTTGTTTCAATAGTTTTAAAGATTTGGTCTTCTGGGTAATACAATGCAAGAATTTATCCAAGACAAAATTTAAGAAATTGTTTCAGTAGTGCAAGTGCAAGGGTATAGTAGTACTAACAAAGGAAAAATGGACAGAGTGAGAATGGAATTTTATTTTAAATTTGGAAAAACAATATTAAATTAATCAATATGAATAAATATAAACCTCACATTTTTGTCTTGAGAACCTGGATAAAGGTAGAGAAGACTTTCCATGAAAAGGCTTCAAGGACCTTAAATTCATATTTTTGCTTTTGTCATGATAACTGTTAGCTCTTAGGTATTTACTCATGTGAGGATGGTTAGTATAAATCAAATATATACAGCAAGAACATGCTACATTTTATGTGGCCACTGACTTAGAAGGTCACTCAGTTTTTAAGAGCTGAAAAATAATACAGGTATCCTTGAAAAGTTATAATTCACTAACTTCAGTGAGCTATAAAGAAGTTACTGGAATTTTTTAGAGAAGAGATGTCAGACATTACAGAAATGTTAATTGGGAAATAGCAACAATGGTCTTCTCTAATTAGATTGATTGATAGGGATACTGTGTCCAGCCAGATTTCAAGATAACTTGTATTATTATTTTATTGTTTTATAAACGAGCTATTTTATGAACATTATAAATATAGGAACATGAAATAACTAAGAACAACAACAACAAACAAAGAAACAAAAACAAAACTAGAACACCTTCATATCACAAATGAAAGAAATATTTTGGAATCTTACTTTAGCATTGTCTATTCTACAGTATGACCTGGGCAATATTTTTCATTTTGTAGAAGTAAGTGAAATATGCCTTTTCTCCTCCCCCCCCTAAAAAAAGGTGGGGGTAGAATGGTAGATTATTCTTTCAGATATGTTGATGCTAACACACAACAAGGGCAGTGTAGAAGTTCTTTGAATTAGACAAAGGAAATAAAGGGAAGGGAAGAGGGATTTGATTAGGGCAGACAGAATGAATAGGCAAAATGAATAGGACATAACTTTCCTATGTTCATATATGAATACACGACCAGTGTTACTCCACATAATGCACAATTACAACAATGGGAAGTTATAACCCATGTATTACGTATGATATGTCAAGATATAATCTACTCTCATATATGTCTAAAAAGAACAAATAAAAAAAATTGAAAAAATAAGTAATCTCTATTTCATCTTGCATATTGAACATTCAAATAAGGAGATCTAACTATCTCATGTACAAACTATGGTCTTCTTCTTTAATTACTTTAATATTTTTTTCATTAATGTTCATAACATACTGCAGGATGCAGTTGATTACAATCAGTTGCCAAATTGTCTAATTTGATTATAATAATTTGGTTCATTGCAAAATTATTTTCTGATTATGCATCTTTTATTTCAAAGTAGAAAGCAAAATTGGACAGAGAAATTCTTTCAGATTTTAGATTAAGATTCTATAGACACCTACAAAAATTTTTAATTTTGAAAACTACTTAGTTAGAAAGTTAAATTGTTATGACATTCCTAGTCTTTCAGCTCAGTTTATCTGAAATCCTCAAAGATAAGACTGAATTCTCCCAAGATCTGCATGTATTTCCTGCCAAAGGAGTTAACTGGGTGAGAAATACAAGGAGAAATGATGGGCTGTGATTACAGTCAAGACACATATTCACATTGCATTCCAAACACAAGCGATTTAGATTTCCTTAATAAGTATCTAAAGGTGGTATATAACTGTCCTCAAGGGTTATTGAAAACTATTTTTCATTCTGTCAATTTCACTTTTTTTCTTGTCAAACCTTATGTTGGAATCTATACAAAAATGTAGTAACAGTGAGAAATTCATTTGAATCCAAAGCTAATAAAGCATTTAAGGTATTCAGAGCATTACGTGTATGACTGAGTGGAAATCTTTGTATTTTTTTCTTGTTTAAAATTTCACTTTTTGATTTGTGCTCGCTCTTTTTTTTTATGTGGACGTATTTGGGGTGAATGAGTACTTTTCTTGTATACTAACAGCTGTAATTACTTTTTAATTGATATTTCTTCAAATAAACTACTCTTGTAAGGCAGTTATATATACATTATCTCAAAAACACCCATTATTTATACAATATTATCAATATATTATTACCAGAAGGCATATCATGAAGAACTGCACGTTAGAATATAAGTTCTTTGTATCCAGGATCAACCTGTATTCTTTTGCCTTTATAAAAATTTTCACTTTATAAATTTAATTTTAATTTTTTTGTTACTGAGTATTGAACCCAGCAGTGCTTAACCACTGAGCCATTTTACCAACCTGTTGTTTGTTTGTTTGTTTTATTTTCATTTTGAGACAGGGTCTTGCTAAGTAGCTTAGGATCTTGTTAGATTGCTGAAGCTGGCTTTGAACTTTCCATCCTCTTGCCTCAGCCTCATGAATGACTGGAATTATAGATGTATGCCAGCACATCCGGCTTTTAAATATTTTTTTAAATATTTTAATTAACATAATTAATGGGGCATACTTGTAGTGTTTCAATATATGTATGAATTATGTAAAGTTTAAATCAAGTTGAACATATTTATCTCACAGATACTTATCACTTTATGATAAGAACTTTCAAAATCTCTTCCTCTGGCTTTTTAAAGTGGACCATACATTATTCTTATCTATAGTCACTCTACTGTGCTGTTTCACAACAGAAAATCTAACTCTATTTAATGGTAACTTATTATCATTAATTAATTTCCCCCATCCCTCACCCTGCTCTGCTCTCCACAGATTCCAGTAACAACCATTCTACTCTCAACTTCTATGAGATCAACAGTTTTAGATTCAAAATATGAATTAAAAATTACATCTTCCTATGCTTGGCATATTTCACCTAATGCAGTGATCTGTAGTTTCATCCATATTGCTGCAAATGACAGGATTTCATTCTTCTTTTAATGAATAAATAGTATGCAATTTTGTATATGTAGCACATGTTCTTTTCCATTCATCAATTGATGGATACTTAAGCTGTTTTCATGTCATGGCTATTGTAAATAATGCTTGCATGAGCAGGTAGTGCAGATGTCTCTTCCATACACAGATATCATTTCTTTTGAATACATAAATAGTAGTAAGATGGCCTAATCATATGCTAGCTCTATTTTAAATTTTTTTGAGAAACTGCCATACTGTTTTCTATACTGGCTATCCTAATTCAAATTTTCACCCCCAAAATTAAGATCTTAATATGGAAACTTTGGCCTGTAAATGCTCTTATAATTTTAAACTTAATCTTGATACATCATTTTACCATATCTGGCACCATATAATCAAAAGGAAATTAGTTTAATCAATCAGGGAATTTAGGCAAAGAGATAATTAATTCCCCTATTATTTATCTGAATTATTTTACTGCATGGACATAATTAATCAGATAATGGCATTTTGCTCTGTTAAGTTTATCTCTACTGAATGTCTTTTAAGAACATTTTAAATCTTATCATAGTATTATTATGACTTAGAATATGCTTGTTTTACTTTGCTTTTCTTTTTCTTTTTAATTTTTTTTTTGGTAGTTGTATTGGACACAATATCATTTTTTATTTATTTATTTATTTATTTTTATGTGGTGCTGAGGATCGAACCCTTTGCCTCAGATAAGCTAGGAGAGTGCTTTATGGCTGATCCGCAACCCCAGTCCCTACTTTGATTTTTGACTATTGCGGTGGTGGAAATAATATAAAAAAATGAAACTTACTATCCTAACTTTTGTGCATTGAGTGAAGTTAAAATTTGAAGATGTGTTAAGAAAACTCACAGGATTAATACAGTGATTTGGTTGTTCCACTTCATTTAAAGTTTTTATTATGTTTAAAATTTTTTCATGTTTTGCATTTTAATATTTTTATTTCTTAGTATTATTTTAAATAAAATAATTTGTTTTTATATATTAATATAATGTGATAAAATATATAAATTCATTTCAGGTATGTTGTAGCCAGCAGCAAATTTGTTTATAGTTTATGTTGTTGTTACCTTGTTTTATTTTCTTGGTTTAATTTGTTTTCATAAATTGGGAAACACCAGAGAAAGTGAAAAGCTAGCAATAGTTTTCATTTGTTAATCAATCATAACCAGTTATCTTAAAAGATCTATGTAAGGAATATTGAAACCAAATTTGAAAAAATTACTTAATATCAGTTCAATTGCATAACTATGAATATGAACTCATAAACTTAGACAAGGTCCATATATATGTGACTTCATCCAGGCATTTACATTTAAATGCAGAAAATAATAATTTTCTTCCTGTTTTACCATCTCTAATGATTGAATTCATGAGAAATTTTTGTATCAATTTAAGTATTTAAATGAAATGACACTATTCTTGCATGAGGCATGTTAATGTGTTGTTTTGTAATTTATTAAGCTTTGAGTGACAAGGTCACTCTTTATGATTATTGTTTAGATTTACCTGTCAGTATGTCCCTATTGATAAAGTAATAAAATTATATTAGAATAACCTTGCCAAAAAATAATTAATACCCTATATATGGGGCAAATGAAATACAGAAAATTAATTTATGGAGAGAAAACAAATACTAGTGCAGAGAAAACTTGATAAGAAATAAGTTAGAATTAGGGTCCTATCAGAAGAATGTATCATTCTCATACCTATAGTATTTTGTATCATAAGGTAATACTCATTTTTGTATATATTAGATAAAGAAAATTGCAGTTTGGCAAATGTATTTGGGATGTTAGTGCAAGGAAGGAATCTGTGTATGTAAGTTTGTTAGTATTGTGAATAGCAAGCACGTTGAGTGGTAACTGATTTTTACCATTCCATATTGGCTATTCTAATTCATTGATTACTTAGAACTCAATCTGGGTTGAACTAAGAATTAACATTACAAAATTGTCATCTCCCATGGGTAAAAATTGAAAAAGGTTTTCAGGCTTGAAATAATCTGTTTATTATGAGTACATTATAGATAGACATGATTTGGATATAAAGAAAATGAAAAATTCACTATTTAAATAAGTTGGTGAATTCACTGGACAACTATAGCTATATTCAGTAAAGGCAAGAGACTTTTCCATTTTCCCTTACCCATATTTCAGATTCAGTTTTTACTTCTTTCTTGATTCCTTCGGAATTCTAACTCCAAAGCATAAGGGAAGAAGTTAATTATATCAGAAGGAAAATTTTCCCTCTCTTCCTTTCTCTATTTTCTTTGAAATCTTCCATCAGAGCCATATGCAGACAACATAATGCAAAAAGTTTGACCAGGAGTAAGTTTTCTATATCATTTTGGTTGAAGATAATATAGATCAATTATCCCATATCCTTAAATTAGAACACTCAAAAAGTTGAGCAAGTCTGTTGCTTACTTCTGGTTTTGAAACCTGACATCAGGTTTACAAGTTCAGTGTATCATGGATCCTCACATATAAGGGAGAGGCTTCATGTGCCTGCTTGGGAATCTACATGTTTTTCCAAACTCTGCACATAGCAGAGATGCTGAACTCAAATTTAAGTAACCCAAGGACTAAGGGTTAGGGCTGGTAATTGCTCTATGAAAAGAATAATTTGATATAAACTTGAGTGGGGATTACCTGCTTGTTCAGCATTTCCAAGGACAAAGGATAGAGGAGAGTTTCCCAAGGAATTTCAAGATAGAGACAGCCAGGATTACTTGAGGGAGGCTGGGAGACATCAGTGGAAGGAAGTTGGAAATATGCCATGAGATGACAAAGGCTTAAAAATTAATTATAAATCATCAACATGTGTGAATATAGAAGGACACATGTGTCTGCACAGGGGGAAATGTAAGTAAGATGTGCAGGGGATGTTAGAATGCAGGATAGACATCTAAATGATTGATACAGGGCCACTTTAGAGAAAAGACAAGCTTCCAATTGCATCCATGCCCACAGTTACCCTGATAACTCACCAGAGCAGGGCCAAAGGAAAATTTCCCGCCATATATGCATGTAAGCATCTCTCCAGCTTCACTCTTCTTCCTACCTCTGGAAGTGGTAAGAGAAATTTGGATGTAGTTAGGAGGTTTAAGTTGTTGTTTTTTTTTATTTTTTAAAGTTTATTTGCTATGTTTTAATACAGCACTGGCTATATTAATTATGCAAAGATATTAAACTAAACTGAAATTTTACTTGAGTGATGTTACCAGAGGCTTTAAGGATGCCAAAATAAGCAAAATAACCCTGGGGCATGTCACAGACTTTATCCTGGAAGGAATGAATGAATTCCACAGAAAAAAAATATAACTGGACACTGTGGGAGATGGGAAGGGGAGAATAAAGTTTTGTTTTGATTACATCCACTGTGTTGCGTATTCTTCACAGTTCTTAAATCCTAAGGTCCAATTTCACTTTTAGTTCTCTTTCCTTTTAGGAAGGAACTTTAGCATTTTCAGGAGTCTATGTCTGCAAGGTTCCTCAAAGTTTAGTATTCAAAAAAGAGGCCTTTTAGTTATCTCCTAGTGTTTCCCTTTGATTGGTTTCATTCTGTACCACATGCAATAGAACTTTCACAAATAGTTTGTGGCATGTACAGGAAATGCTTTCTTTCTCCCAAAGCTTATTTATATTATCCACATTTAATAATAATAATCTTGTTAATGTAGTTGTTTTTTTTTAGATTCTGTGTCTTCTTCAATCAAAGCACAATTGTCTTAAAAATGCTTCATTAATTTGGATGACATAACTTTTAATAATTAATTTGAAATAATAAAGTCCAGCCTTCATGAAAACACAGTGTCTATATATTATACAAATAATAAAACAGTTGAGAAAAAATAGTTTTTTTTTTCATTGAAAAATAATTTGTGTTTATTAGTGCATGATTGGGTAAGAAAACTACTCCATTTTATTGGGAACCAGAAAAATAGATAACAATAAGTATTACTATGCAAAAGAAGGGAATAAGACTATTATCCATTTCATTCTTATAGAATGTCTTTATACTGTCCACTCTTCAGCTAATATTTTATTTCTTCTTACCAGATATGATGCCCTAATAATGAAAGGTACATTTAAGTTGTCTTTCTCTTAAAATTCTTTCCAGGAGGGCACAGTGGCCCCACACCCTAGCTACTTAGGCTGAAGCAGGAAGACTGCAAATTTGAGGCTCTACTGCACAATTTAGCAAACTGAAATCATTTTACAAAAAAAAAAAAAAAAAGATCTAGATATGCAGCTCAGTGATAGAGTACCCCTGAGTTCAATCTCTAGTATTGGCAGGGGGACTCTTTCCATACTAAGAAATAGTTAATAATATTTAGAAGAGTTTAATTTATAGTTACTCTTATTATTATTTGAAGTAGTTCTCAAATGTATTTTTTTTCAATAATACATTTGTGTTAAAAGTCTCAATAAATACTGCTGAGTTCAGCAACTGAAGTAAATGGGGCTTTGGAGAATTATAGGTTATTCCCATTCTACTCAAGTCATGTATGTCAACTAAAAGATTAAAAACTGCCCTCAAACCAAGTAAACATTTTCTGAAGTTTTACTGGAAAAAAATAACTGCTAAAAACTGCATGACAGAATCAGTAACTTTGATCTTTGCATCTTTAACCTCAAATCACGTTGGCAGGCTTTCTTTTTTTAAAAAAATATCTCTCAGTCCCATTGAGAAGGATAAAGTTTTCATGGAGGTAATAAATATTTTCCTGAGTAATATTAGTTTAATTATACAACTACCAACAAAAAGAAAAGATGTTCCTGAAACACTTTTTTTTCCAATGAGTATTAGTGTTTTTACTCCTTAGAGATAGCAAAGAAGGAATAAAACATATAGAAATTAAGTTTTCAGTGTGTGTTTCTGGGTAAGGTAATGTGCATGTATATTCACAGAAAATAAATCATGTTATGTTTGGGTTTCAATGACATTCCAATATAAAAAATGTGGAGGTAAAATTATAGATTCATAATATTTTATTGTATATTTTTCCTTTAAAAGGTAGGATTTTGACCAGATGTTGTATTAGAAAACACCAGTATTATTCATTAATTTTGTTTCTTATAACTCCTAATTTGCTTTGAAAATTGATAATTAATTGATCCCATCAATGTTCTTCTATATTTTCTTGAAATCATTCAAATCTTACTTCTTCCCTCTACATATGTTAAAGTCCTGATTTACACATAAATATGTCCATACCTACATACCCAAAATATTATAAATAATCTGTAAATATACATATACTCATGAGTTTGTGTATGTGTATAAATACAATATGTACTGCAAGAAAGAGGTAATTTGTTACTTTAAAAAACCAAATACCTGTACAACCAAAAAGAGACCAGGAATATAATTATTTTATACCCTTCAGTTTATAATTGATGTCTACTTAACTTGTTTTAGTCAGGTTGCATTTTTTCCTGATAACCATTGGTTGATGCATACAATCTAAATGTGAGAAATAGAAATTTACTTTATTTCAATGTATTTGTATCATAGATTATAACAATTTGAGAATATATTTTAATCAGATGCAACTATGGAATTGTAATCCCTTTGAACTTTCAGGTCCATGTTATGGAAATTGTATGGATTAATTAAGTTCCATGGCTACTTTAAAAGCCTAAAGTTGACAATACATTACCTAATTGGCAGCTGATACCCAAAACTTCTTAAGCATCAACTGTGACATAATTGGTATGCTACTTTTAAATTTCATGGTAGTTTTAGGATTTAACAAGTCACTGTGGGTTCATTTTACATATGACATTCCATCCCTTGAACTTTAAAAATCAGTCATTAATAACTATAGTTAGTTTAGTATTTTCCAAAAGAATTCTTAAATTAATGGTTTTCTGAAATTTTAAAGGTTTTGCCATTGGCCTGAACAGATAAATGATATCACAAGAAAGTATTTTTGAAATTGAATGATGAGCCTCTGTTTTAAATAATAAGTTTGTTTTTGTATATATGCATTATCTAATGTAGAACTTTTTCACTAAATCTGCTTTTGGTTCAACAGAGTGAATGAGTTCAGAGGAAAAATGTTCTGCTTGAATAAATATGAAACAATATGGGCCTCTGTTTATGCAATGCCTCTGTTATCCCTAGAGAGGGTCATTGCAAGAATGACACTTAAAATTCTGCTTCATCTATATTACATTGATATTTGAATTGTGTTTGGGATTTTTACTTTTTTGTTTTTAATTTTTTTGGTATGAGGAATTCAAACCAGGGCTGTTTAACTTCTGAGTCACATGTCCTCAGGCTTTTTATTTTGAGACAGGGTCTCACTAAGTTACTTAGGGTGTAACTAAGTTGCTGAAGCTGGTCTTTAACTTGTGATCCTCTTGCCTCAGCCTCCCAAGTCACTAGTATTATAAGTGTGTACACCACTTTGATTTTTAGATCACAACAAACTGAAAAATCACTAAACTTTTTTTTTTTTTTCAGTTATATTTGTGCACCATGTTTGGAATCAAGACTGTTCCTTAAGCCCTAGATGGAACGTTGATTTCCTTGCAACTTCTCCCTCTCAATCACTTAGGATCAGGGGAGAATTTGTGACAGGACCTGTTCATTCTTGAGATTCCTGATTTACTGACTAATGTGAATCATCCTCACAACCACCTTTCTCAGTGATGGAGTTACCTGATCATGTACAAGCATTAACACAGCAATGTTAGCACAATAAAAGAAAGGAAGATAGTAGAAGGAAAACTGTATTGCAATTCAACCTTAATACAGGTGACTGACCTCAGGGAGTCTCCCGCCTCTTAGGATTAAAACTGTCCATTAGGTATGTAAATGCATAGAAAGGAAAGATAGTAAGCAAGTAAAGAGATTCAAAATCAATGTGTAAGATAAGGAAGAGTCAACAGGAAAGCATTAAATATCATAGCTTTTGTCCCCTTCCTTCATATACCACAGTGGTTTTCTCCACTGAAATATGTTCATGGTTTAATAATTGAATAATATAAAAATATTATATATAATATAATATTTATATTATATATCATATATAATATATTTAGTCTAACTAAATATATAATAATATATTCAGTCTAACTAAAACATTGAGTCTAACTATAATCATATATAATAATATAATAGATACAATAATATATATAATCATGAATAACATATTATAAGAATAATTCAAAGTAAAGCCATTCAGTTAGTCAAGGAGTATCTTTATTGAAGGATGAATGGATGGGGTCTTACTGTGTTCCCTAATCTGAACTTGAACTTATGGGCTGAAGTAATTCTTGAGCTGCAGTATCCCAGTAGCTGAGACTGTTGTTGTGAACCTATTTACTATCATATTAAACAAAATAGTTGTTCTTATTAGTTTTAGACTTCATAGGAAAAAATATGATTTCTTACGTTTTCTCTTTATATTGACATAAACCAACTACTTAAAATTCTTAAGCCCAAGAAACAAAGAGAACTAAAACTACATCTCATTCCAATATCACAGTCATTCATGAATTGGTTATATGTTGACCAAAGATTCAGACTCCTCTTTTTGCACAATTCAGCTCTGAAAAAAAAATACACAATAAAATAACTGTGATATTTAATGGTTGAAATCACTAATTCATCTTTTTTTTAAAAAAAATCATTTAGTTGTTTTTTATCATTGTGTAATTATTTTGCTATGAGAATATCTAATAAGAGGAGAGCTTATGACCTAGCATAATTACTTGAGTCTAACTGAAATCATAGTTAGAAAGCCAGAATTAAACTGTTTTGATGATCTTTTAGAAAGACAACACATAAAATTTTTTTTATTTAAAATAACTGACTTTTGAAGGTGCATATGAACCATAACGTTTTGTTTTTGTTTTTTAGAAAATAAATTGAGTTTTATTAGTGTTTTACTCTGGGCTAATGAGTGAAGTAACAACTATTACAAGCTATCATTTAGCATTATAGTCGTGATTTTATACTGAAATAAACTGATGTTCTCAGAACTGTAAATGACAAGCTAATCTACATTGTCATTCTGAAGTCATCAAGTAGTGTATTGAAATAGAGAAATTGTTTTCTTTACAGCAATGATAAACATTTATATTTCATATGAATACCTGAACACTTTTGTTTATGCTACTTTTGCTTATGTTTCTCCTTTTTTTTTTTTTTTTGATATGGTGATTGAACCCAGGGACACTCAACCACTAAGCCATATCCCCAGGCCTTTTTTGGTATATTTTATTTTGAGTCAGGAACTCGCTATGTTTCTCAGGGCCTTGCAAAATTGCTAAAACTAGCTTTAATCCTCCTGTCCCAGCCTCCAGAGCTGCTTGAATTACAGGTGTACACCACTGTGCCTGGCAAATTTTCTCCTTTTTTCTTCATTCTGAATTGCGTTGAAATAAAAATGAGCAAAATGATATGGTATGCTTAAATTTATGTGCTTCCTAATAATTGTATGTGTGCTTATAGTGAATGGGAGAAATTAATTTATTAGTAATCCAATTGATAAGAGCCTTGTAATGATTTAAAAATGAAATATCTTACAAAATAAGGCCATTACCAGTTTTACATGAGTGAGTCCAAATCTACACTTAAAGGATAAGAACTCTGTAAAAACATTTGAAGGCATTTCATAGATTTTTCAATCACATACTAGTGTGTGACACACCCTTCTTATTCTATCAATTCTGTCCTTGCCCTAGTTGCTATAACCTGTGAATATTTTACCAGATGTGTTAAGAAAAAATGCCTCTGCCTCTGCAGATGTGATTAATTTAACAATTTGATGATGAGGAGGTTCCCCTGTATTCTTCAAATTGATCCAGTATGGTCACAAGTGTACTGATGAGAGGGTCAGAGTCAGAGAAGGGCATGAAAGGAGGGAAACAAAGGCTGGCGTGATGAGGGACACATGAACCAAGAAAAAGGGCATCCTTCTAGAGTCTGGAAAAAGGCCTGAAAATGAGCTTACCCTTATAATTTCCATAAGGAAAAGGATGATACCTTGAGTCTGACTTTGGAATTCTGTTCTCCAGAACTATAAGACCCTAATGTTGTCTCAATTACCTGTTGTCAGCAGTAGGAAACTAATACAAGCTCACATACTAGAATCAACTCTAATGGAAGAGAGGTTCAAAGGAAACATTTCTGGCTTTACATGGACTATGGCTTACACTTGAATCAGCACTCAGATTAAACAGTGTCTTTTATTTAATAATGCTTTGAGTTTCTCATTGATATACTTCAAGGAACAATTCAGCTCTCACTTTCTATAAGGAGATTTTTCTATTTGTAGTTCCTGAAAAAATCACCCTGAACTTAACTATTTTTAGCTTTCTCTCTGTTACATGCCACAGATAGCTTAATGGCATGACATTTTACATATCCTTCAACACTTTCCAATATTTTGTTCTATTTTTAAGATGTTAGTTTTACATTTTTAAGGGCAAATATCAGACCTAAATGCCTCTTCTCTCTGATACGGGTTTTTGCTTCTGAACAGAGTTGATTCATCAACACTGTAATGATGAGGATAGAAAAAAACAATTATGATTTGCTGTGTGACAATTCTAATCATAGGAAAGAGTATAAGAAGTTAGTTATACACAGAGTGTTTTCCAACTCATGAACATTAGCACATGCTCAGTGATAAGAGAAGCTTTATTCTGCCTGAAAACAGCCACCTGTTACTGTTTATTCAGGATTCTTTGAAGATATATTGCTTACTATTCTTTGCATGCTTTCCTGATACATATATTTGAGGACATTGATAGATTTACTGAGTGTTTAGACAAAACCAGGAAATTCAACCAATTTTCCCAAATATCAAACATTAAAGAGAACAGGAACTTACTGTATGTCTATATATCTAAATGTCTATATCATATCTATTGATATCTGTTGCTTTCAGTTTTAAATGTTAATGCTGTCTACCTTTCTAGAAAAATTTCTTATTTGTGAAATTTATTTTTCATTGTTTACTTACCCTGAAATATTCTCTAAACTGATTTCAGCCTTTTGAAACCATTTCCACACTATAATAATTTTTAAAGATTATTTAATGATGTTACATTTCAGAAATATTTTCTTGAAACAGAAAGAATTTTCATGGTGTATTTTAAATGCAGAGGAACAGCTTTCCTGTGATTTTTGGGTTTTGTCCAGTTTAGAAGTCCATTTATATTTTTGTATAATAGAACTTGCCACTGCCTGAATGTCCTTGGCTTTAACTCTACAAATTTTAATAATTGTTTGTATTAACCAGATAAGAGAGCCAATTTACATATCCCAAATTAATATTGGAGGTTCTAATTCATTTCCTCATCCTTTCCCTTTATTTGGCTTATCCATGATGATCAAATTAACCTGATCTTCAATTTACATTGTGCTTTGTAGACACAAGCTACATCAAATTATTTGTCTTAATTAAATCTCTCCTACAAAAGGAGCCTAATTTTTACTGTCATCAGCATAGAGAAATCAGACTTGTTGTCATTACAAAACTGACATTATTTGTAAGTGACACATTAAGATTGTTAAAAGTTTACATCTCAAGTGATATTATAGAGTATTCTGTGGATTTTAAATTACTATGTTAAAGAATAAGGAATTTCAAGATAGACACTGTAGTAGATATAATTAGCATTATGTCATCATTTTTCTATTCAACTTTGTTTATATTTTTGAAACATGGAAAGTATGGTCTAACAACTTTCTACAAAACTGGGAAATTTCTTCAGCATTGTCAAGTGTAATAGGTATTGGCCACATAAACCATTTGGGACTTGGAAAAGTGGAAAGTACAATGAAGCCCTCTCATTGTAATTATGTTTATTATAGTCATTTAATTTCAAATTCAAAAAGCCAAGATTTCTAAGTGGCTATCATATTGGAATATAAAAGTCTACAGAAAAGAGTTTGGGGCAGTGTTTAAAGACCTGGCCTGTTATTTAATTTTTCTACTTATTCTGTCATTCTATTGAAGATCATCCTATCACTTGTCTGAGCATTAATATCTTCAATCATTCACAGTTCCTTACTGAGGATCTAATAATCCTATGATCTGTGTGAAGTGCTGTGGTTACCATGAGGTTTATGTAAGAATTGATATTTTTTCTGTATTCTGTGGGGAAAATGATACTAATGATGTTATAATGAATTATTTAATTAAAATTGTGGTAGGAGTTCAGAAAGGAAAAAAAAAATGAATGAAAACCAGCAAGAGCAGAGACCAGAGACCAGATTACCAGCAAGAAGTTATTTTTAACCTCAGCCTGAAAATTAAGATATTTCTAAGTGAAGATAAGTACACCAAATTTGCCATGGACATTGCTAGGTATGGGTGATTCAAAGAGATTTTACTACCCTCCGAAAAGAAACAATCTAGAAATTGAGCTACCATCAATCCCAAACTATGTTCTACTAATTAGTTTTATGACAATAAAAGATACCATGTAAAATTCACAAGATCATGTGGCTAATATGACAAGATACTCAAAATATGAGGCAGGCTGTTCTCATGACCAACATATTTACTGGGAAGAGTAGATTTAGGTCATTTTGACAGTAAAATGATAAGCTCCATTTTTTGATGTGATTTATTTAATATTCCTGTGACCCAATTAAACAAAAATATCTAGTAATATTTGGGAAAGGGGACCAATTTAGGGCTAGAAGGGAAATTAAAATGGAGGATAAAATGTACAAGTATTTGGTTACATATTTAAGATATAGACGTAGATGTATATAGAGAGAATTAATATGTGACTAGGAGCTCCTGGTCAATATCAAACTCTAAGACACCAACATTGTAATGATTTGAGGAAGAAATATTCCTCTGTTTGAGTTTTTTTTTCTTCTTCTTCTCTTTCACTCTTTCAACTGCCCCCAAATTCTATTTACTATGTCAATATTGAGCAAGAGTTAGCGCTCCATATAAATTGCGTCTTCTGAATAGCTCTGTATAAATATTTGTGGAGTTATTTCAATACATCTCATTCCTTCTTTGATCCTATTGTGAAGCATTTCTTGGAAACTTGCCTTATTAAAGAGCTTGTGTTAGGGATGAATATATAAATGAGAAATGGTCTGTGACCAGGAGTCAGAGAACTTACAGGAGTTACATGCTGTGTATAATGATTATTATATAATGATTATTACATCAGATAATGATTACATCAGAACTGATACCTATTCCCATTCTGAAGTTGTAAATTATAGTAACAATGCCATGAATACTAGCTGTTTTAAAATTGTCATAGAGGCCCTAGAAGGAGAGTATCAAAGCCATTGAAAGTCTGTGTGAGATGAGACCTGACCACATAGGCAGGAATTATTATCAAGAATATTAATATTCCCTCTCCTGGATGTCTATGCTTCACTGGGTATTCCACTAAGATTGGTCCTTGTCCTGCCTTTGTATATAATACAAATACAACCCGGGAAGAAGCCAGTGAGTATGGAATGACATTTTTAAAATGCATCCATGAATTTGTTACTCAAGTTTTCCAGGTAGTTTCAGTGGATCAGGAATTCCCCAACCAAGCTCAACAATGATTCTTCCATGTGTCCCTGATTATAAATACATGAACCATTGGATGCTGTTAGGCTTTTACTTACCTCACCAATAGTCTTGCCTGCTGACAATGTGAATGTAATTAATTGCTTTCTTGTAGAAAACCTGAAGGAAAATTAAAATAACATTGAATTATTAGAAAGTTATAATCCCCAATACACCCCTTTATTTTCCTCTTAAAATAGAGGGACAATTAGTAGAGTAGACCAAGGGGGTTGAGAGGGAGAAAGGAGAAACAGAATAAGGGAAGAACAGTAAATGAATCTGACCAAAGTTTTGTAGGTACATATATAAATATGCAACAGTCAATCTCAACATCAAGTATATACAGAAGACACTAATTCAAAAAGAAGAGTATATGTAAATTGCAGATAGATCAGTAAAGTAAAAGGAGGGAATCAGAGGGGTAGAGGGGAGTAGGAAGTGCTGGGGACTGAATTAGAGCAAATTAAATTCCGTGTTTTTGTGATTATGTGAAAATGTATCCTAATATTATATTTAACATAAAAGTAAAAATAAATGTATTTTAAAAGGTTATAATCTTTGAATGTTAGAGAAATTATGTAATGCAATGTGAATTGAAATTTAGACTTTACGGGCAAAACAGTGATTGACTCTGTCAAGAAATTAAAAAATATCATCTAAAGAAATTTTCCACGAGAGGGAAAATCAGTATTTTGAAAAATTCTACCTATCTGGACTTCTCTGTGTTAAAGACTGAAGACACACACATACATATTTGTGTGTGTTTGTTTATATATGTGTGTATTTATAAATCTTTGTAAGTATCATTTTAAATTAAGTATATGAACAGCTTATAGTTGGCACACACTTATAATCCCAGCAACTCAGGAGGCCGAGGCAGGATTTCAAGTTAGAGGCCAGTCTTCACACTTAGATCCTTTCTAATGAAATGAATGAATAAATAAATTAATGCATAGATAATTAAAATATTCTAATTGAAAGTAATAAATTTCTACGTAAAAAAATAATTGATTAGGTATACTTTATTTGAGTTAATTTATGTTTTGCCTACTTTAAACCTCTGCCTTCTTTTGATGTTTTAATTGACAATCATAATAAAATATGCACATAAGAATTGAACAAAATTGGACAAAATAAAAAAAAATAGCTGAATTATTTTTCCAATGCATAGACATTTAGATAAAGGAGAAAATACCATATTACAATCCTTTTAAAGCCATCTCATGAACATAAGCATAGGAATCTCTCTTAGTTTAAAATTTTCTACTCTGTTAACAAAACTGGGTCACATTGTGATGTGCTCAGTGATTTTTAGATTTCATTCTTCCATAATTGAAATGAAATCAGCAAACTACAAGGAAACCCCTGAAGAATGTTCAATCTGCATGAACTTGGTGGCGAGAAACTTGCCTAAATAAATAAATAAATAAATAGTGTCTAATTTTATCAACTTGGCAGACAACCCAGGCTGTCCCATTATATACTACAGTAAGCAATTCCATTTGTCAATATTTCCAGTGTAATAATTTATTCCACGTATAAATTATCAGTGGCTGTAACAATTTGGTGCAGTCAACTTATTTAGAGGCAATATATGACATAAGAGAGCAAATAGAAGTTGTCTTGCAGCTGATTTTCAATACAACAAACCTTCAATAAAAGGAACTGAAAAGAAAATATGAAAAATGCTAGGTAATTAAAACTCAATTATTAAAAGAATTTCCCCACAATCTTTTTATCTCAATGTATTAATTTTTATCCTGATTGTACTAATGTTTTAAAATTCTGATATGTATAGTTGATAATGTATTTCTTTACTCTTTTAATTGCACAAGGGAGCCACTATTTTCCTGTTTTATTTTACCTGAGAGACTTATCACTTAAAATTCTTCTCTCTCTCTGTGATGTGCTATGAGGGTCAAGAGATCCCATGGGGTTCAAGTAACCCTCATCATTTCTGGAAGGAAATACTAATTTGAACATCTCAAATAGCTAGTTTCTGGAGCATGCAAACAGTACACTGTGATTCAGTGGGCAATTGCTTCTAACAATTATTTTAGCAGAAAAATCCCTCCTCCATTAGAATTAAAAGTATTTAAAGTATTTCCTTGTGATTCTGCAACCTGTACACTCATAAAAATGAGAAATCATATCTCATCTGATTCAAATGTATGATATGTCAAGGTCATTGACTACTTGTAGACTAGTAACTAGCATGTAAAAAGAATGGCAAAAAGCTGTAAATAACAAGCTGTTTCTCTGTCTGTCATCTATCTTAGGATGATATAAAAGGAAAATGAGGTAGTGTAAACATAGTGCTGTCCTGGATAAGGTTTTTATTTGTTTGTTTTGTTTTGTTTTTGTCCTTTAGAATTCTGTGAAATCATCATACTGTGTTTTTGTTGGTCACTTTCATTCTTTCAACATCAACATTAATTGCATATTTTTCACCTCTCATGTAAAGTTGCTATGACTTTGAACACATCCATGAATTATACAGATCCAATGGTTTCAGTGCCAAAGACACTAATAACCTACTAACTCCAAATTTGTGTATAACTTGCCAAGATCATACAAGTCAATAAATCACAATATTGATAGCTTAGCATGAAGCATTTTTACTTCAAAAGATAATAATCTCTCTGCACAATGTTATTGTTACACTGATCTACTAAGTTCATGTTTAATCTAGAGAGGATTTCCTGAGTCATAACACAGTACTAGATATGTAAGTAGTACCATGGACAAGGCAAAAGGGTACTAACTGGAGGAATGGAAAAGAAAAAAAAAATGAGAAAATAGCAAGCATCATAGAGAGATGTGCAAAACTAATGTTAGCTCAAGGGATTTTGTTTTTAAAGATATTTTTTCCATGGAGATCAACTTCAAAGCAGAATTTTTTTTTAAAATGAGGTATTGACTGATGGGAAATTTAAGGCCAACTGAGAGGTAAATCAGTAGCTTTAGAAATTATAATAAAGATATTTTACATGAGGATTGTTGAGAAGTTGGCTTTTTCTTAATTGAGTTTCAATCAAGATGTAATGTGAAAAAAATGGTGTAAGGTTGAAGTGAGCTTTTGAAGTCCTGAAGAACATATGATTTTGATTTCAGGTAATTAGACTCATCAACATATTTTTAAGGAAGTTATTCTCCTAGCTTAACAGGGAATTTCATTAAGGCTGATATGCACATATGCTAGAGAAGAGAATCAAGCTTCTTCAAAACCAAGACTGACTGACTGAACTTAAAACTTAGGACATAAGTTTTTCATCAAAAGGTTTTAGTTCCATGGTTGAATATTATGGTTCAAAAGTTGTCATTCCATTTATTTCCTGAAAAGTACAATCTTTGTATAAATAACTGATAGTGACAATCTACATCTACATATTGAGATATTTATTTCTTAAGAAAGGAGTGAGAAAAGAGAAAGATTAATACAGGCGGGAGAGTTGGAGGAGGAAAATAGTGAAAAAGAAAAAAGGAGAGAGAGTTAAGGAGAGGCACAGCTAAGGGAAGGAGGAAGGGTGTGTTGAATAATGGGAGAGACTGAAGTGACAGTGGAAAAGATATAGTGGAAGAAGAAAAGAATAAAATTTTTATTCTATGAACTATCATGATGAGTTTCTTTAAGCAGCAGGTGCACGTGTTAGAACACTCAAGCCCTCTAGTTTGGCTTTGCCTATCAGTCCCATTTTCTCTATCTTGAAAAATAACTAAAGATAAGAATGACTGTGATATGACAAATGGCAATGTGAAAAAAAATCTATTTTCAATGATGGGAGGCAATTTCCAAACAGAGGATGATATACTACAATTAAATTTAGTTTCATTCCCATTGCCAAAAAATTAAAGGAACCCATCTGTGTGCCTATATTAGCTCTGTTAAATGACCTCAGGTATTTATCCACAAACTAAATATTGCAATGAATATTTAATTAATTTTTGTGTTTACTTTTATGGATCATGTTATGATTCAATATTGTATTTATTTGTAAATAATTTATAAAAATTATAAGAATTCATTTTGTTTTTTATTTTATTTTATTTAGAGAGAGAGAGAGATAATTTTTTAACATTTATTTTATAGTTTTTGGTGGACACAACATCTTTATTTTATTTTTATGTAGTGCTGAGGCAAGTGCATTACTGCCTGAGCCACATCCCCAGCCCCAATATAACTTTTTAAAAATAAGAAAATGTAAACATGCAAAACAAACAGATTTGAAATAATCATGGGACCAAATTGAATAACACAACTAAATAAAACAGTAGTTTTTGATACCTTAACAAATAGCTTTTGCATGTCACTGTAAACAAATATGTAAAAATGAGATTTTGTGTGTGGAAATCTAAAATGTCTGTATTCATAATCTAGGAATATGTTATCATCTGGATGAATGTACACAAAATGCTTAGTGATTGTGAGTGTGCCTGTGTGTGTGTGTGTGTTCACCAGGTAATTGGCTTTTATGTGATTGCTAAGTGATAAAGTTATTTTTCTTTATTTTTGATTCTGGAGACGGGCACCAGGGCATCAAGCATGCTGGGCAAGTTATATATATATATATAAAAAATACACACTAAGAAACTACAGCGTGTTCTTTCTCTACACAAATGCACTAAATAATCATGGCTAAAACACTTTAAACATGCTATCTATATCAGGCATTAAGTCAAAGATATTTGTTAAAGAAACTGAAGAACTATTTTGTCTTAAGTTATTAATGATATTGCTTTTCATAATAAAATCATTTACATTTGATAACCTAAGTAGTTCAACTTCTAGTTCTGCATTATATATGATCAACAGCCTAAGTACATTCATTTTTTAATTTATAAGATTACATTATTTAGAGTTCTATTATGGTTATAATCAAATCAATTAAAATGGATTTTCCATTATATAAGATATAAAGAAGAGATAAAAAAACACTGCAAGAGACTGAATGAATAATACTATATACAGTAGAGGAAGGCATGAAGAGATCTTAAAGGAGGGAATCTCATAGGCTTAGAATAATATAATTATTTTTAAAGAACATAGAATGCTTGATAAAGATAGTGTGTTATCAGTCAGCTCTGCAATAGTTACAAAGAATTTCATTAGATAGTGGCTAAAAACAACACATTTTATTTGATTGTGATTCTGAAGGTTGGCAGTTATACAGTTGGCAGTTTCAAAGACCTTTTTTCCTTTTGAAAGCTATCACCACTCAATTTTCTGTGGTCAGTTGCCTCTCAGTTGGGATTGGCTGCTTCAAGCTGGATCATAGGGATAATCACCCATATAACTAGCACCATTCAAAAATTTAACTTACAATATTTCATGGTGTCATTCACAAAGCTACTAAAAGCAACAAGAAAGAAGACAGGTTTTGCTCTTCAAGTGCTTTTACATCTTCTTCTTAAATCCTGTTTGTTATTTATCTTTGTCCAAAGCAAAGCACAGACTCAAGCCCAGAGGCAATAAATCCATTCAACAGATACATAGAAAGGGGAGTTGATACAAGGAAAGAAAAAATTATAAGCATTTTTACAATCTATGATACCTGGGTCTTTGGCCACAAAATTTTCATATTCTCCCATAAGCATAAGAGAGTCATTCCAGTTCAGAACTACAAAAATGCCATGCTCTCAGCACTGTGTTTAAAGTATAGGATCCCATGATCTCTCTGATATTCTGCACTTCTTGATCAAATGACTTGTGAATATAGAAGACAAATTACCTGTCCCTCTCCCACCACACACATACAAACACTAATTAACAATGTAGAGTCAAGGCTAACTTGCCTGTAAAAAACCTAACTCCACAACAATTAGGCTGACCTGTGAAATCACAATCTTTGATCCAGAGTTATTCTGCAATTACCCAGATCAAATATTGCCAGAATTACATGATCTGGAGTATGAAATTTCCTTGACTAGATCCCAGTTAAGCCCCTGGGAGTGGCTTCTAGACCATTCTCTATATTTCCTTAGAAGTACATCCAAAATCTAGCTATTCTCAAAAGTGTCACTTGTGTATCTGTGTTAATTTTTGCTTTTCTGGGGGGACCTAAATAAAGAAATGAAGAAATTTCAAAACATTTAAGAAATCATTTGCTTTTATTTCCATTCTGTTTCAATTAGTATTTACAGCACAAAAATCAAGAATAGGCAAAATTGCTGGCACATAAGCACAAATCACAGAGGTGATATCAAACTGCACTAGAAGGATTCTTTGCCACAACATTCAGGGAAAAAAAAAAACAAAACAAAGAACCCAGTGTCATTTTGAATAACCATGAAAACATAAAATGATGAAATTTATTAAATCTTTATCCAATGAGAAGTACACATAAAGAATGTCAACTACATACAGAAGTGTGAAAATTATATCAAAGAATAGCACATACAAGGTAAATTTTCAATCTGAATTGGACCATTTTTTCTCATGGAATCCAATTTTTACAGAGAAGGAAGATGACACACTATGGCAATTTAGATTGGGGCATTTGGCAGATATTTTATCAGAAATGAATGAAGCAAACTTGTAACTTCTAGGAGGAATGAGCACATTTGTGGTCAAAGACATAATGTGATCTTTCCATTGTGTGTAAGGATTTGAGAAAACTTGTTTTCATCACAAACTTGCAGCTTCTCAATACATAAAATGTTTTTATTATATCAGTGATACTATTATACAAATGCAATTTTAAAAATAATAAGTAATGAATTGTGTACATATAAACTTATAGGCTTATTCAATCCACAAGCACTCATCAACAAATAAGAATGATAAATCCTGTGTAAAATTTATCTTCAGATATTGAGGCCATTACTATAGAGATTTGAATATTCTGAAAGCTGCTATAATCAATAAATTTTTGTCATAAATACAAAAAATGTTGCATAATTAAATGTTTTATTATTTAGAAGATGTACATAAATCAATTATGAACATGTCCAAATGACCACTATGTGTATCAGAGACTCATTAATGGGTAAAGATGCATTCCAGATGAAAAATAAGAGAATGGTTTTTTTCCCATATTTTTTACTTTTTAGTTATAAGTGGACACAATATCTTTATTTTATTATTTTTTATGTGATGCTGAGGATCAAACCCAGTGCTTCACGCATGCCAGGTGAGCACTATACCTCTGAGCCACAACCCCAGCCCAAGGGAATGGATATTAAGACTCTACTACTCATCAAGATTTCATGTATTTTTTTTGACAAAAATGTCCACAATAATCTCAAAAAATTTGAGTAAATATATTTTCATTTTTCTGCTAAATATATGTATATATATGTATGAATTTTCTTTGTATTCATTAACTTCAGTAACATATGAGACTGATTTGATGCCAAAACATCTATGAGTATAAAGAAATAAACAATATAAGATTGTTAATCAGATACCAGGTAGAAACTATAATATATTATTTGTTCCATTTGATACAACATAAAACACTTGTAAGATGCAATACAATTTTACCCATTTAACTGAAATTATTTTGTTTTGCAAAATATATTTTTATTAATTGTGTGAAGTTATCAGTTGGTACATTTATTATTATGAATTATTATTTTAAAATTTGTCAAAATTTTAATACATAGTTTTCATATCTAGATGTTAAGTAACAAGAGATAAAAACATGTAAAGAAAATCTTTCCAAGGTTTGAGTAATTTTTGTGAGAATAAACAGTTCTTGAGAGAATTATTTGGGACCCCGGGATCTAGTGCATCATCTGTTTAGTTCATGGCTCCCCTCTTTTGAGAAAACTATTCATTAAGAGCTGGCTCAGATTTGTAGCTGAGGAGGTTTGTGATCCTGACTACTATGACCAAGAGATAAAAACCACAGTGGCTTTTCTTGATGTTGAACTTTCTTAGACCTTTCCCATAGGAGGAGACAGGACAAGTCCCTTTAAAACTTTGCAGATTTCCTATCTGGGTCCATTCCAAAAACCCCATTAATAATTCTTTTAAGTATGGCTTCTCTCTCCTTTTGAGTGAGCCTGGTGTAAGTAGCAGCCTGAAGATTTAAAAAATTTTATTTTTCCCTTAGCTGAGAGGTTGTACTAGTCACTACCTTAAATCTCTCAAGGGTCTCAAACAAGTGTATTGTAGCCACACTTTTGATTTGAACTTTACCCTGGGGCCATTTATACTTTCTTTCTGATTTAAAACAGAATAGGGAATAGGGAAATTATATATATTTCCAACTGATTCCCACAGCTCATTCTTTTCTTCCTGTACATTATCATACATGAACTTCCATCAGCACTTTGATCATATTCTAACATCATGTTACCAAGATCTGTAATTGTGTTATAGATACAATTACTGTCTTCCAATTGACGTCAAGGATCCCTTTTACTATTTGTTTCACAAATATAAAACATGGGTCACTGTTTATCAAATCTGCTGTAGCACATCACTCCTTATTTTCCTAGCTCAGTTGATTTTTGCTTGTTGCTTCTTTGCTTTATTTCGTATTGGACATCATGGAATCTGTTTTAGTCAGCTATTTTACTGTTGTGATTAAAAGATCCAACTAGAACAATTGTAAAGGAGAATAAGTTTATTTGGGGGTTCATGGGTTTTAGATATCCTAGACCATAGAAGGCTGGCTCCATTCTTCTTTGCTTGAAATCAGGCAGAACATCATGGAAAGAGAGGGTGGTGGAGGGAAGCAGAGACAGACCCCACTCTGGAGATAAAAATATATACCCCATAGCCAAGTCCTTATTCCCACCTCATTTAGCCACATACTACCACTTCAGTTACCACTCAGTTAATCCCTATCAGGGGATTGAATCACTGATTGGGTTAAGACTGTCAAAACCCCATCATTTCTCTTCTGAACCGTCTTGCATTGTGTTATATGTGAGCTTTTGGGGGATACCTCACATGCAAACCAGAACTGAATCTTTGATAACAATTATCTTCGCTTACTTACAAGGACAAACAAAGCCTTGTTCCAAAGCAATGCCAAATACTTCAGATTTTGTTATGGTTGTACCTGACTAAATTGTGTATCAAGCAAGCTCTTGCCATATTTTAAAAAAAAATTGCACATATTCTCAATTTTGAAACTGATAGTCCTACTTGGCCTGTCTTACTGGGCATGCTTCTTTGTCTGTGCTCACATGCCTTTCAGCTGGAAGCCTGTGCCTAGCAGGAGGACATAATGTCTTTTGTCTTTCACACATCACAGGCCAGCCTGGGCTTCTCCACCTTTTCTTAGCAGGAAATCTCAAAATAGTGACGGACAAATCTCGTTTAAGTACTTTTCCAACTTGTAACTGTCATTTTTGTTAATATCTCATTGAACAAGGAAAGTCACAAGACCTCAAACAAGGTCAAAGTTTTACCGAAGGAGATATGGACACAATAAGGGAAAGAATCTTTGGTCATTTTTGGAAATTACCAAAAAGAAATAATGATTTTTAAACTAGCATTATCATAGTTACTCTCAAATTTTCAGACATTTTTTTCTTTCTAAAACTGTGATGAATGCCTCTCATTAGTGTGGCTTTTGTTTTTACATTGTGTTTTTAATGACACTTTACATATTCTTAAAGGAAAGATTGTATTTCCCATAGACATATTTGTCCTTTTTGTATGTCAAATATTTTAATAATAGAAGCAACTCACCTGAGGTGTGTCTGCTAAACACATAGACTTCATTTTGATGTTATGTTTCTAAGTAATATTGTGAATTTCATTAGATAATATTTTATTTAATTCAAAGCATATTTCAGAATCCCATTCTAAAGTTATTTTGGGAAATAGAGAGTGAGGAAGAGAGCTAGGTTTTATAAGTAAGCTCCTCCCTCAACAGCCATTAAGGTGCAATTCATAAATGGACTAGTGCATCCATCAGGTCTGTCATAGTTGAGATGTGAGGTGTTCTCGAAAGCTCATGTGTGAAATTTTGCAAGAAGATTTAGAGGTGAAATGATTGGGTTATGAGAGACTTAACTTAATCAGTGAATTAATTCTTCCATAGGGATTAACTGAGTGGTAACTGTAGGCAGGTAGGGTGTAGCTATGATACTGGGGTTGACAATCAGGTTCCCTGGTGTTGAAGATGGTACTCCTGAGAAATGCTAAGGCCAGAGCAAAAAGTTTTATTTAAACGATAGAACAGAGAAAGAGGGACAGAGGCTTCTCTGCAGAAGATGGGGTCCCAGTTGGTATTCTGAGGGAGTGGGGGTGTCCTGCCCCTTTTATAGACTTTAGATTTCCTTTGTTCTCCTTCCCTCCCCTCCCATCCAGCCTCTGTGACCTGAAGGAGGGGGAAGTATACTAAAGGTATTAACATTTCCTTTCCCTTTTTTTCCTTTCCAAACAGCTCATTCTTTGAGTCAGATCCGATGACTCATTACCTACACTGACTGTTCTTTTGCCACCCACCCCCTCAGCCATAGGATGTGGGTCCCTGGGGGCATGCCTTTGTGAGCTGAGCTTGGGGAGAGATTTGGGGGTTGATCTCTCTCTCTCTCTTTCTCTCTTTCTCTCTCCCCTTCCTGATGTGATACTCTGAGCTACTTTCCTCTGCCACACTCCTCTGCCATGTTGTCCTGCCTTACTCTAGGCTCTGAGAATTGGAGTTGACCATCAATGAACTAAGACCTCTGAAACCATGAGCCAGAAATTAAATTGTTCCTTCTATTGTTGTTTAAGTTTACATGAACATTAGCTAACACAACATAATATCACAACACTATGATTGTTCTAGTCAAGTTTTTGGGTCAAATCAGTAATAAAGCTGACTAAAATAAGGTCAGAGTACTCATAATCCAATTACATTCCAAAGGTTGCACCTGTGAACACTTGTGTATTGTGGTCAAACCTTCAATATGAGAATTAAGGAGACAGTTAAGACCCAAACTATCATAATTTCATAGGCTTTTCTTGCAGAACTTAACTCTGAGTGTTATTGCATACCTGATGAATTGCTTAGAATCTTCTTGCCTAGAATTTTTTCAAGTATTTTTATTTTGAAACAAAATATATAATTATAAATGTGAATTATGCTTATTTAGCTAAAGAGATAAATTATAAACTTAAATCATCTGAGAATAAATTATTGTGTTTGAACAATGGGGATAAATACAATTAATCACTAGATTTGAGAAAATTTTCATTGAACAGCTTTTATGAAGTAAAATTACAAAATACCAGTGTTACATACAAAGAAAGAATGTTGAACATTAGCTATAAAAGTAGAAAACATAGATTCTGTTGGAATTATTTTCTCCAAATAGTAACATTAACAAATCAAGAAAGTAATCAACTGAAAAATAAATAGGGAGAAACTAAATAAAATACTGGAAAGTGTTATGCTCGAATTCGGGACCCCCAAAATGTTACTGCTGTTGACCGGTGACGAGTCCTTGCTTCCCCAATGTTGAAGAATAACACCGAAGAAGCATGCCGAGGCAAGGTCAGAGTAGAAATTAGAAGTTTATTAAAGGACAGCAGAAAAGACTTCTCCCGGAAGAAGAAGGGGACCCAAGAGGTGGAATCCGTGGAAGTGCGTTTGTCTCTCCATTTTATAGTTTCTTTCGTGATGGAATGTAGGTGGGAAGGCCCGAGGGGTGGGACACAGGTGGGCCAAAGAAGTAGTCTGAGCAGGAAGGACTTCATTAACACTTCTTTGGGATGGACTTTGGCCTAGGGCCTTTTCAGGACTTCATTAACATTCCATGAGTGTCCTGCGTTTCCTGGAATCATTCTCAGCATGGCCTCCATTTTAGATTTCACTCGGTATTAGACCCGATTTATCTAACTACACTGACTACCTAACTTTAAATCTGGCTTCAAAAAGACCACCAGACACCAAGATTGATGTAAAGAGCAAAGAGTTGTTTATTGCGAGCTAGCTCAGTCCTCCAGGCACACACAGCAACTGGTGATGCTGAGAGGCCCCGAGCCCAGGGTTTGCAGCAGTTTTATACACTCTTTGGGGGAGGCAGGGACTTCACATACATCATAGCATCTCTTAGCAAATCATCATACACCGCAGGAAAATCATAAAACAACTCTAAAACATGATTAGCACTGGCAGGAACAAGTTGGTTAGGGGTGATTGGTTACTACAAGAGGGGGATTCATTTGAACTGATTGGTGTAAGCCAAGAGGGGTATTTGTGTTGAACTACATGGTTTCCCAACATGTTATCAACCACCATAAACTACTGGGAGGGTCATCTGGCATCCCAGGTATTTCTCTGTCTCATGCTGATTGGTGGCTGCTAGGGGTTGCTATGGGTCTCCACCTAGCCTGACTGAGTCAGGGACACCTGGCTCAGCAGATCTCTCCTGTTATTTGTAGATACACAACTCAGCAGGGTGGGTATGTGCCTAGGAGTTCTCTGTGGGTCTTTCCAAGGACAAAGGTCATGCTCCTTCCTTGGACAGACTTTGCTCTGAGGTACAGGCTGTTTTTTTCAAAAGCTGTTGATGTAATGTGGCTTACTCTATGTATTTATGCATATCTTTATGTTATGCTTGTGTAAAGACAGTTATTATTTTAAAGTACAACTTTGCCTTAAGCCGAAATATACACATAACTATTTTTCTGTAAGTTTGTATCACATCCAGACTTGTTGAAATAGATATATAAAAATATTATGTCTGCATCCTTAATGCCCATTTATTTACATTTCAAAGTAATATACTCCTACTTCAACTCCACCTTTCTACTGAGACCTTTGTGAAAAAAGTCACCCATGACCTTCATGTTGGTAAAATCAATTCTTACATTTGATACCTTTGACAAGATATTCTCTTGAAATACTGATCTTTCAGTACTATTCTTACCAATTTCTTCTAGTTCTCTTGTAATATTTCTGGATTTGCCTATTCAACCTCTTTGTTTTATTTTTAAATTCTCATGTATTTTGAGCTCTAAACATTCTCTTCCAGACTTTGTATTCCATACCTCATCTCTGGGAAACATTTTTTTGCCCTAATGTGTTATGAAAAGTCCTTTAAATTTTGGTGATTCCTAAATCTGGATCTCTACCTACCCTTGAGTTCTCTAAATGTATAACTACTAGCTGATTTTACTCTGATAGTAGACAAAATGACACTTTTTTTTTTTAATAGCAAGATTTTGTATACTCTACTGAATTTAAAACTTTTAATTGTCTTTTGGAGGAATCTTCAGATTTTTCTAGTACAAATCTCATAATTAAACAGGTGTAATTTCACTTCTTCCTTTCCTATTGACATGCCTTTTCTTTCTCTCCCCTAATTACTTAAGCTGAAACTTTGAGTACTACATTGAATAAAAATCATAACAATGAGCACCTGTCTTGCTTCTAATCTTAAAAGACATTCTCCCAGATTTTTCCCATGCAAAATCAACTTAGAGATATCAGTAGCTTTTCTATACACCAGTAATGAATTGCTGAGAAAGAAATCATGAAATTAACACCATTCACAATAGATGCTTCCATGTGCCTACACATGGAAAAAATAGAACACCTGAGAATAAATGAAAAGAAGTATACAATGAAAATTACAAAACACCACTGAAATAATCCTAATCACTAAAATATGGAAAGACCTTCCATCTTCCTATGTTCATGGATTCAAAAAAATGAATATTGATAAAATTTTCACACTACCCGAAGTGATCTACAGATTTAATGCAGTCCCCAACAAAATAACAATGACAATCTTCCAAGAACTAGAAAAAGTAAAAAAAAAAAAAAAATCATGCATAAGCACAAAAGACTTTGCATGGCCAGAGCAATCTTAAGCAAAGAGAGAAATCTGGATGCATCACAATAGCTAATTTCAAGACATATTACAGAGCCATAGCAATAAAAGTAATATGTTATTTACATAAAAACAGAAACTTAGACCAATGGAACAGAAGAGAGAAAACAGAAATTAAGGCACACATCTTCAGTCAACTGACTCTGTACAAAGGAATTAAAAACAAGTTGTAGAAGAGGCAGTCTATTGACCACAGGATGTTGAAAACCTGGAAATCTACATGTAGAAGATTAAAACTTGAACCCCATCTCTCACCCTATACAAAAATCAACTAAAGATGAATCAAAGACCTTAATGTAAAACCTGAAACTCTAAAACTACTAGAGAAAAACCTAGGAAAAACACTTAAAGATACTGGTACTGTAATGATTTCCTGGATAGGACTTCAAAAGTACAGGAAACAAAGCAAGAATTGACAAATGGGATAAATCAAATTAAAACCCTGTGCAGCAAACAATTAAAAAATGACGAAAGAGTCTAAAGAATCAGAGAAAATGTTTGTCAAATACTACCTGAAAAATAATATTCAGAATATGTAAAGAACTCAAAAATCTTAGCAACAACAACCAAAAGCCAACAAGTAACCTAATTATAAATGGAATGATCTGAATGGATGCCTCTTAAAAGAAAAAATGCAAATGGCCAATAAATATATTAAAAATCCTCAATATAATTTTCCACAAGGAAAATGCAAATCAAAACTAAAATTACATTGAAATGCCATCTCTCCCAGTTAGAATGACTATCATAAATGAAAACATGTTGTCAAGGATATGGAGAGAAAAAAAAAAAAACCTTGTTCTATGATAGTGGGAATGTAAATTAGTATAGTCACTATGAAGAGCAGTATGGAAGTTCATCAAAAACTTAAAAACAGAATTACAACATGATTCAATTATTCCACTCCTTGGTAAATATCTGAAGGAAATGAAGTCAGCACACAAAAGGGATAACTACATACCCATGTTTGTTGTGGTGGTATTAAAAAAGTTAAAATATGGAATCAGCCTTGATGCCCACCAACATGAATGATTTAAATGATTTTTTTTAATGCAGGTGTATATATACACAATGGATTATTATTCAGCCATTAAAATGAAATCTTGTCATTTTTACAAAATTGTTAGAACTGGAGGACATCATGTAAGTAAAGCAAGCCAGATACAGAAAGACAAGTACCATATGTTCTTTCTCTTATGTCAAAACTAAAATAAAGTTGACCAGAAATTTCTTTTTTTGTTTGTTCGTTTTTGGTACTGGGGATTGAACCCAGGGTCTTATTCACAGGAGGCAAGCATTATGTCAACTAAGCTATATCCCCAGCCCTTTACTGGAAATTTGAAGAATGATTATGAAGAACTGGGAATGGTTGAGAGGTGAGGTTGGTTATATATTAACAGTGCATATTGTATGCCTGTATGAAATATCATTGAGTACCACTTACATGTGTTAATAAGAGTTTGAGAAAAAATAAGAATAGTGTAGTTATTTTTCTAAAAGATGATATTAATAATAGACAAAAGTTAAGTAATGGCTGAAGTTCACAGGGCTACAGGCTTGAAGGGGGATAATTTCAATGGTGAATAAGCATTGAGAAATTTAATATTTAGAAGGAAACAGGTAAAGGGTGAGAAATATTGAAAATACCATAGACTGAAGAATACATATGGAATAAAATCCCTACAAAGGGAAGAAATTTTAGATACATAAAGCATGTGTGCAAAAATTACCCATGGACACAAAAGGGCACTTTGTTTTCCTAAAGACCTAAGGAATTAAAACAAGAATGGCTGTTAATATCAAGTTTATTTTACAGACGAAGTGTAGGCACAGACCTCTTACTCAGCATCTTTTTTTTAAAAAAAATTATTAGTTATTGATGAACCTTTATTTATTCATTTGTTATATGTGGTGCTGAAAATCCAACCCAGTGTTTTACATATGCTAGGCAAGCGCTGTACTGAGCCACAACCCAGCCCAAAGCATCTTTTTTATAATATGAATTTTCCTCGATTTAACTATGTTGTACTTTCTGTCTCAATAACACATAACACATACAGAATTTTTCTTACATAGCTCTTTATTTATAAACAATGTAAAATAATTAAATGACCACTTTGATAAATTGTTTTAACATTTTTTGAGTTTTTTTTATTTACCAAATTATAAATTTACGAAATTATTCTTATGTCCTATAATCTATTCAGAATAACCTTCCTGGAAAAAAAAGTACATATAGGCATTGATAACCATATTATGTTTATTAAACAAACACATTTATAAAATATAATGTATTTTTTTGATTTATACTAGAATTAGTGGTTAACTATAATGGGTAACTGTGTCTTATGAAAGAAACTGAAAAACACACACCTCTTTCTGAATTGTAACAAAACTTTGAATTCTGATCCCATTGGCTTATGCCATAAGAACCCAGACTTATTATTGACATGTTTATAATAATATTGTATAAACATGGTGATCAATATTCATTTTTAAAATACAGGAAATATATATATATTTTCTATTGGAAGTAGGATCATGGATGCTAGTTGATTTTTATGCTTGTTAAACACTGGACACAAGATCTAGAAA
The DNA here is from genome assembly GCF_001458135.2 of Marmota marmota marmota. Taxonomy (NCBI): domain Eukaryota; kingdom Metazoa; phylum Chordata; class Mammalia; order Rodentia; family Sciuridae; genus Marmota; species Marmota marmota. The sequence continues at coordinate 14,310,318 of NW_025999961.1, forward strand.
TACTGAAATTGTTTCCAATAATGATGAAAATTTCACAGTGTTGACATCTGTCTGCTTAGAAAGCTGAAGGAGACATTTTGAATGAAAAACAATGGTGTTTTTAGTTAGGGCAGGTAGTGGTGGGTTACGTAAATGTTAATCAATGAGCACCAAGAGAGGAGTAAGATACCCTAGTGTACTACTGCACTGTGGAGTGACAGTAGGTAACAGTCGTGTACTGTGTATTTCAAAAAACTAGAAGAAAGGATTCTTAAAGATTTCCACATACAGAAAAGGTAAATGTCTAAGAGTACAAATATATTTAACCTGATGAGAACATTATCGTATATATGGACACATTAACCTGTAAGTTTATTGTCACTTATCATCTGAGTAACTTGAAGCTTTTAAAGATGAAAGTCAAACCATTGCAATTATAAAATAGGATAAAATCATTACACAACTAATCAAACTCAGTCTTCACTGAAACAAACAGATTCATGAGTTATTCCAAGGAGTCTTCATGAAAATTCACATAAAGCTACTCTGTCATGTCATTATTTCCCCTGGAAGCTATGTAAAGATCACCACTACTGTATAACATATAACATTGATATAAGTATTCTTGTCTAGATGTTAATATATACCAAAAAAGTGTTAGTTCAAAGATATGTAAGTTAAAAAATAAACACACTCTTCAATAATGTAAGTACATCAGTTACAATGATTTAAACACTGATAGGTTATGTATTTTTAAAACATTGTTCACTGGGGAAAAATGATGTTGAAAAGTAGTGACACAGACTAATCTTTTCAGCATGAACTGTGCTGACCAACATATCCTTAAAAAGGTTTATTTATGCTTTAAAGTTATGTGGTCAAACTTATCAAGGTAATTGCAGATCTCATTGACTAATAGAAATAATTAGATATGAAACTTCTGTCTTCTTATTTACTAATCATTATTTAAAGGAATAACTTCAGCAAAGCTCAATTTTTATCATAAAATTCAGATAATAATTCCCACATTTTGGATGTCTTATGACAATAGGTAAAATGAATAGTATTAGAATAGGTTGCCAATTATTTTAATTAATTCACTAATGTAAATCATTTTATTCTACAAACATTTCATCTATTTCAAATATTTATAAGTGGATTTGGGGGGAGAATACTGATTTTAATTTTTATAAAAATTTTTATCTACATCAACTTTATTCTCCGATGCCTATTTCACAATAAAATTATACAATGACATAGGTCTTTCTACAAAATTTGCATTTGGATCTTTCTAGGAAATATTAAAATTCTATATAGAAAGTAATTTACAAATGTAGAAACACAGCACACATTAATTCTAAATTTTATCTGACATTATTTTAAAATTCTAGTTGCAGAGATCTAACAATTTCAGAGATTCTTCAAATATTCTATTATTTGAATTTGTCATTGTATAGATAGATTTTGATAAAGAATCACATATGTAGTAATTAATATAGATTATGCAAATATAATGTACAGCTGTGCAACATAAACAATTAAATATATACTTATATATCTACCAATTCCAATACACATACATACTCCCAAGTGTTAAGAATACAGTTCCATTTGGACTTATTGGTTAAAACAAATTATCCAAGTCTCTTTTTCTTTGTTCTGATTTAATAATTAGCATAAAAATTTTAATGGATTTTAAGGTTTCATCATGTTTTCTGATGACTTAGTTTTACTTTACTCCCTATATCAATTTGAACATTTCTTAGGCAATATTAAGAAATATATGTTTTTTACATTGCAGTTATAGATGTTATCATTTCTGAGTGGAAGCATTCACATGTAAATACTAAGGCAATACCTTTTATTACTAAAATTAATTAAATGTTTTCTCTTTTTGCACTTTTTTTCTATTATGTATTTTCTCTTACATTTCTGACTAATTTTTTTTTCTCAATTATTATCTACTTACTTGCAATTCTCATTTACAAAGTGTCTTTATTTCTAATATGATAAGCTTTGTGCTTCAGAGTTTCACTTTCCCACATGCTAGACTCACTTCTCTCTCTATTTCTTCTCTACTCCATTTCTCTCATTTACTTGGAAAACTAGAAAGGCAGGTACGGGTAGCATATTCAGAATTTCTCTGCTTTTACCCCACCCTTCTTTGGCCAGGTGCTCTCTTTTCTTTTAGAATGTTTTTCCTCTCTCAGAACTGTGTTGCATACACTCTGGCATAGATAATTTATCTTGAATTCCAAACACATTTTTAATAATTGTCATCTTTAAGTCTAGCATTATATTCTTCATTGGAATGACACAATTTTTCCTGTCATGTTTACTACTCATCATCTAACTGAAATCTCCATTTAAGTTCAACTAGTAAGAGAAATTTTGATAACAATAATCATTTGCAATATTATCATCATGTGTATGAAGGAATAATCATCTGTATTTTGATAATGCTTACTATATAGCAGCCACTAATCCAAATTTCAATTTTTACTGTCAAAAGTAACCCCAATTGAGTGAGACACTGATCTCCAGTCTTCGCACATTTCAGCCTCCAAACCTACAACACTAGTCTCCAGATGATCTATATGGTGGTGTGAGAGTAGTATGGAGTCAATAACCTATCTGCTTTTCTAAAAATCAAACTTGCTTGCTAAATTTCAGTGTCTCATTACACCACTGAGATTATATTACTTCAGTCAGAGAAATGAGTAGAAGCAATAAGTTAGGTTTCAATTATGGTAAAGAAACAAAATCCAAAACAATATTAAAGTAGAAGAAGCTAATACTTGTCCATCAACATGGACTTTTATCAGAGAAAAAGAGACAAGATTCTTATATTGTACACTATTTTCTAAATAAATTAAAAAATATTAATCCAGATACTAAGTACTATTGATAACAATCTAAATAATAATCCAAGTAATGAGTGTTGATAATAAATCAAATATTAATATTCTGAATAAAAATATTAATGCTAATAATGTGTCTCTTTTAAGTTTAAGAAATAGGTAGTTTTCAGTTTTCAATTGAGTAAAAATAAACAGAAATAAGTAAAATATAGCATTTAGTTCTGAGTATGTTTAGTTTTTTGACCTTACAGAATTCTGCATATGTGCCCAGAACCTCAGAGCATGCTGGGGTACAAATATGTACCTCAGAGAAACAGACCTTAAAGACAGATGGGACCAGTTGTAAAAGGTTTCTCTTAAGAGCAGATGCCAAAGAAGTTTAGCTGCTAAAGAAGTCTTTAATGTCAAGATAACAGTTTTAAGATTGCACTTTAACTCTTTTAGAAATTATATAATTTACTCTGCTACTTTTTATACAAAAGATACCTTGAAATATTTAGAGTAAATCCCTAGAGAGATTTTTTAGGTCCTATGTGTGTAAGGACCTTTCTGGAACTTTTTAATAAATTATTAATATAAATATTCTACCTACAACACATGGTTTACTACTTCTGGTGAAAGGTGAGTCTGTAAGGCATACTGTAGAATAACGATAAGAGAAACTCAGAGAATACTTATAATTACTGTAAAATTTCATATTATATAGCAGAAACATCTAATACCATTGTTTATGGAAAATAAAGCAGAGATAGAAGACTCATTTCCCAGTGAATTGGTTAGCATTTTAGGATTTCTTCAGAGTGAAAAATTTCCTATTTCTAGGCATTTTGATGTAAGTGAAGTTGAGTCAAATTTGGCAATTTGGGCTATAGGACATGCACTCACATTTGCATCTGCACACAAAATATATATGCAAAAATAGATTTATGTTAATGTATGTGTAAATGTATTTGCATATACATTATACAAAAGAAGTAATACATATGCATTATATATAGAATGTAGCATTTTGTACCTATAATATACATATACTATGCAATTTAATTTCTGAAATACTCCTTGGTCATGAGTTAACATTTTCAGATTATTGCTGTAGCTCTAGGTCATAAAATTGCCAGATATTTTGAAGAATGTCTTGAACATGTGTTCCATAGTTGGAAACCTACAGATTGGATAATTCATATACATTGTGGTCAACCATTTAAAATTAAAAAACAAACAACAACAACAAAAAAACAGCATGAGGAAAGAAATCACCAAGTTAGGATCTTTTTGTGTTGAGTTAGCTTTCACTTTCACTACAGTTGGAGACATGGGTTTTAATAATAACTGCCAGACCCCAAAGGAAATTCTCTCTGAAAAAAAAAAAAGCCTGTTTTTTTTTTTTTTTTTTTTTTTTTTTTTTTGTTGTTGTTGTTGTTATTGCTGTTAGTCTGCAGGCAGTTACTGGGGATTGAACCCACAGTGCATAAACACTGAGCCACATCCCCAGGCCATTTTAGTTTCTTTTGTTGTTGTTGTCGTCATTTGTTTTGTTCTGTTTTGTTTGTTTGTTTGTTTGTTTTTGAGACAAGATCTTGCTAAGTTGCTTAGGGCCTCCTTATGTTGCTGAGGTTGGATGAATGATCCTCCTACCTTACCCTCAGGAGTTGCTGAAATTACAGGCATGTGCCACCACACACAGCTTATGTGTTTTGTTTTGTTTGCGATTTAACTTTAAGAATTTAGTTTGTTTATAAGTAGTTAAGAGAGAAAAATCTTAACATTCTGCCCTGGGTTTTGCTTAGTAGTGTCTAATTGTTAAAGAAAACATTCCATCTAATCGCATGAATGTTAATACCAATGATTAATGAGGCTTTACACAGACCTTTATAAAACTAAAATAAACTGATTGGAATCTGAAAAATTTTGATGTTCAGAGGGTGGTCAACTTTCTGTGTGCCATTCAAACACTTATGGTGTGTTGGAAAGTTGGAGAAGGTACAGGAAATTTCCATACAAAATGGTGATTGGTAAGGCAATGTAACTGTGTCCTCTATGAAGCTGTGACTATATTCATAGTCTATTCTAATGTGGAGTCTACTCCAGACAGAAGCAAAGAAAAACAAGGAAGGATTTTGTTGCTGTGTAGCAATGGGCAAAAGTGTGACATCTGCAGTCAAAGGGGAGAGACAAAGAATGTCCACACGCTTCTGCCCTTTTCAATGTTTTATTCACTCAAATCACTCAATACAATTTCACTCTATAGGTTCTTAATCAAGGAATAAAATCCTTAATGCCAGGCACTACAAACACAATAATTCAGACTGATGAAAGCAATAAATACAACAAATTCAAACCAAACAACTTCTAAGTTAACTGTAAGCACTGTGAACACTCTAAATCATGACAGACCTATTATAGACATTGCCTGTGCATGCTAAGCTTAAGTGCCAGGTATAAAGTCTTAAGCCTAGGTCTTAAGTCCAGCAGATGCACACTCACTCACACCACAGTGATCAGGTCAGGAACGGATGGAGGACTCTCCTGGGGTAGAGCTGATGGCCAGCTGAGTACAGGGTATAAGGAGAGGTCAAGATATGGCTGTAGAGTTTGAGAGCAGTGAGGACTATGCAGAGGATCAGCAGATGATAAGAGTTGGGATGTTTGTCCAGGTCCTCATCAGGCTCTCCAGCATGCGGGCATCAGTGTCAGCTGGCTCAATATCTGTTCATTTGCTGCGTCATTTATTAAATTTCAGGGCTTCTGCTTGCCCTTTCAGTCCCTATCAGCTTTTACCCGGTTTTTAGTGATGTTTTTCATTCTAGGGTCAGGACATATGATTTGGTGGTTTCCACCCTGATCTCACATCTCTGACTCTGGTCAGAGCGAAGGCAAATGACAGTGACTTCACTCTGATTTTATCAGGGTTGTGGAAAGTGACTTGTCTTCCTTAGGCGATGCCTGAGGACAATATAGGAGGGTTCTGTAGGCTAGTTCCTGGTAGGATTTCAGGTTTATTTAACATGGATTTGCTTAGGCCAAGTCCATCCTTACATGCTTTCATTGTTTTTATTTTTTATGAACACATTATGATTATATGCAATAGGGGATTTGTTGTGTGTATTTGCATATGCTTATAACATAATTTAATCAATATTATTCCCCAGTACCTTAGAAGAAGAGAAAGTAAGAATTACATAAGTGGAGAGAACAATATTCCAAAAGGCCTGATAAACCAGAGCAATCCAGCAGGTTTTACATTTCCTTGGTGTCCTATGCAAATAGCTTGTTTAGGAGTAAGGTGTTGGTAACAGGTGAAGGACTGTGAGAGAGATGTAAGGACAGCAAAGATAAAGTCAGGCTGAGGCAGGGGCCTGATGAAAGGTAAAATGTATTTTAATAAGGCAGTACGATAATCAATATGGGAGTCAGAAAAATCATTCTTAATGTAGGTGCAGAAATAATTAGAGATGAATAAAAGCTTAAATTTGGGGGATATTTTAGTAATTTAAGGAGGGTATGATGATGATAAGACTGACAATGATAGTTTGATTGAGAAAAGTAAGTGGATGCTACATTATAGAAAACACAGAATGTAGAATTTGGTGATATTTCAAGTATGACCAATTTTGGAGAAAAGAAATCAACTACTTTAGTTTAGGAAACAGGGTGAATTATAACTGTGCCTCTCACTAAAATATGCAATCTTAACAGGAGACTCTCTGAAGACATGGGGTAAGTAATTAGTTTAAATTAAAATTTTGGAGTTTATTGAAATGTCTCTCAATGGTTCATTCAAGGGGAAATACTGCTCCGCTGTTTTATGTAATGCTGGCATTGATATAAATTCTACTTAGAGATCCAAGTTGAATATATTTTTTTTTTCTAGTAGCAGTCAGTAAATTAGAAACAGAACAAAGCCAAAGGTTTGAATCTTTTCATTACTTAGAATTAGGTAAACAATAAGAATCAGAATAGATAAAATGATTGCACCTACTCTGACTTATGTTCTTTCATTTTTGCTTCTTTGTTTTCTAATATTCATTTTTGCGAATATATTCCTTATTTTTCTAAAAGTTCACCCTCATGAATTTTTGATATATACATTGTAGGTGTAGATTTGTTAATTCTATTGCACATTGTTTTCTTTAGGTGCACTTTTCTAAATAACCATTTGTTGAATAATACATACTCAAAACCAGATAAAACATTTCTGTGCATTTCCACACACTTGGCTACTATCAGTATCTCTAATTCTGGAGACTTTATTGAAAATATCTCCAAGTATACTGTTGGATCATTGTTTTGCTGATAATTAGCTTTATGCTGATCTATTTTCTTTTGCTTTTATTTATTTTTATTACTTTTTTAAGATATTTTTACTCTCTGTTAGTACTGAAATGAAAGCCTGAGATAAATCAATTTAGGAAGAACAAGGATCTATTTTGTCTCAAGTTTTGGAAACTGATCCTAATTGCTGTGAGTCTGTGGCACACCACTTTAGGCAGTGCAAGGTTTTAAACAATAAGTCTATTTACAATCAGTGAATGTGATTTAATGGTGATAGAATGGAGTCAACTGCATTACAGTTCAATGTGGATGAAGGTTTCTACCAATAGAACCAAGCTAAGGACCAACAATTTGATACCTGGACCTTTGAGAAGCACTTATCTGAACCATGCGCTCTCTGATGGAAAGAATAATATACTTCAATGTTTTTATTGAAAACAAAATACCTAGATTAAAAGAAAAATCACAAACATTGCCATTTTTAAGTACACTACTATAAACTGTATCTCAGTAATTTATAACCAATATACTTTTAGTATCATGTAGGTGTAATTATCATGTCCATCACTGCAAATTAGAATAGTAAAAAGATTACAGGGCTAGCAATACCTAATCTTAAGTAATAGCTCTTATTGACAACATACTTTCTTTAATTCTGATTGGGCCTCTTCTCTGAAAGTTTGTTTTCTTATCTAATAATAGGCAAGTAAAGAAGTAAATACAGGGAAATTTCTTGATTTTACAACCTAATGGGTTACTGAGACAATTAAAAAAGAGCCTATCTTATGAAAGAATTTTAAAATATACAAAATAATATAAAGAAATGTCATTACAATGTTGTCATGACTTTTCTTGGGAACCTATGGTCTCCCAGATTGATCTGTACAATGCAGTTAACTCCATTCTATCATCACTAAATTATATCAATTATAAATAGATTTATAGTTTAAAAAAATTAATTCACATACTTCCTAAATGTCTCTTCATTACATGAAACTAGGATTAGGATTTTAGTTATTTTTTATTGCATTTCTGTCTTTAGCCTGATAGAATTTTCATTGGTGAACTATCCTTCATTTCTGAATGGATAATGAGTGAGAGCTTTCAAATTTCATAAAGGTGTATCAATTATGTATTTTTTGAAAAGCTGAGTTGATGCTATTGTGGAGCATTTTGGATATTTTTAAAGCATTATTTTTTTAACATTTTTTTTCAGTATTGGTGTCGGTACCATAGAATCAAATTATCAAGGAGCCAAAGACAATGGTAGGTAAGGTATATAGACTAGCCTTAGAAAATAAATATTGCTTATATGCAAACTTGTTATGTTTTTGACATACATATATAAAATGATGAAGGTTAGTTAACTTTGAAATAATTCTCATGGATGAACTGTTATTTTTATTTTAATAGCTTATAACCCCTTTATAATTTTTATAACATTATTATTTACTGCTAATAGTATATAGAACAAACAAATATAGACATGACACTCCTTACATACATGCCTCTAATTGCAAAAGTTGTTTCTCAAACATATACTTCCTTTGTAATTATTCTTTCTCAGTTCATTTCTACAGGTATTGTGCTATACAATATATCATTTTAAAGGTCTAGTCATTACCTTGATGCATGAGATTCATTTTACTGGTTAGAAAGGCATAGCTAGTATAGCAGTTTTAATCAAATACATAATTTAGGCAAGTATGTAAGAACATTTTTCTACACATTAATGTCATTCTCTGAAGACACTTTTATGTATTTTAGCTAATAAAGCAAATGAAGAAAAAAACATAAAGGCAAGATATTTGCTTAGAAGGATAAATAAGCTTAACACAAACTCAATATTTTTGTATCATCAAAGTGAATACATAAGTTTGTAGCACATAAAAGATATGAAGATTATAGACTATATTAAAAATAAGAATTGAAAAGAGAATCAGAAATTTTTCTGTGAAAATTTTACCTAATCTACATAGGTGAGTTTATAACTTATTTGAATTTTCTGAATTCAGAATGAGAATTTTGAAATTAAGATCAATAGCCTCGGAAATAAATCATAAAATATGAATTTATATCTCTATGGATAGAAATATAGATATGTATTTACAATCATTTATTTATATATATATAATTTCATATATATATATAATTTTATGATTATACATATATTCATGTGTAGATATATATACACACATTTTTAAAATTATATATATATATAAACTGCTATATATACACATTGTCTTTAAAATTATATATATATACACACATTTTTAAAATTATATATACATATATACACACGTATATGTAATTTTAATTGTATATATGTATATATAATTTTAAAAGTGTGTGTATGTATAATTTTAAAGACAATTAATTTGGAATTTTCTAATGTTTGAGAGCATATTGGACATCACACAAAGATATATCTAATAAAATTCCTTTCATAATTACTGTTTTTGAAAAGTACTCTGATTGCTCTTTCATCCTTAAATTTTTTAAATCATAAATCCTCTGCTGGAAGGATTTCAAAAGAAAACATCAACTAAAGGGGAAATGACTACAAGTTGCTCATAGAATATGATTAATATATGAGGAAAAAATAGCAAAATACTGCAATCAAGTGCCATAGTTTATTTTATTATATGTAATTATATTATGTTTAATTTAATTGTGTAATAATGATCAATTTAAAAATGATCAAAATGGGGCTGGGGCTATAGCTCAGTGGTAGTTCCCCTGCCTTGCACTTGCAGGGCCCTGGGTTGGATCCTCAGCAACACATAAAAACAAACCAAATAGAGGTATTGTGTCCAACTACAACAAAAAAACAATAAATATTTTTTAAAAATGACTAAAATGATATTGTTTAAACTCAAGTTTCTTAAGTCTACATTAGTTTAATGAATACCTTATCTATCAGTTTCCTAGGATTATAACAAATTGACACAAACTGAGTAGTTTAAATGATAGAATATTCTTCTCTAAGAATTTTAGAGTTCGGAAGTTTGAAAGTTGTATATCAGTATAGCTTCTTCCAGAGTTTTCATTCAAGAACATATTCCAGACCTCTCTGCACAATTGGCAGTGGCACTATTGCCCTAGGCACTCCTGTAGTCATTTTTTCTGTATTGCGAATTTGTACATTTGTACCTGAGTTAGCCCATTTCCTGTCTGTAGAAGTTTGATTTCCTTACATCTTCTCTCTTTCCTTTTCAATCCAAGCTAGAAGTATATCTGTTGGTATTACCTTCTCAAAAACTTTGCAGGCCTCCTGTGTATGAGAGTCACTACAACAATAGGAAAAGTTTTGTGCACTTCCAGAAAGATCCCATCTCTATTCCTGGCTTCTACCTGCAGGGTTGCTTGGATCCATGAATCATATTCACTCTGTTCAACAGAAGTTTTTCAAGCCACACCCTTAATCCTTTCTTCAGAACATGATCTTCAAAAGGTGGATTTCCTCCTTTTATCTTTCTTTGTAATCTTAATAGAGTGAGAATCCCCCAAATCGTGAAATACTGTTCTTTTTTTTTCTTACATAACTCTCTAATATGTCATTTTCTTTTTATTATAAGCATCAAGGACACTGCTGATTGAACTCTTCAATACATTGCTTAAAAATTCCTCAGCTAAATATGCAAGTTAATGGCTTACAAATCTTTCTTTCCATCCCTCTGTAGAACACAATGAAACATGGTTTGCTGCTGTTCTATCAATGATCACTTTCCCTCCAGTTTACAATAACATGCTTCTCATTTTCCTCTGAGATTTTCCAGGAAACACGATTAATGCTCATATTTTCACCATCATCCATTTATGTTCTCTTAGTTGATGGAAGCTTTATCTATGATGGGCTTCAATTCTTTCTCAGCTCTCATCAGAATACTATGAATATCCACATTTCTACCTATCCTCTCTTCAAGAAAATCTAGGCATTTTTATCTTGGCACCCTTTACCTAATAGTCTAAATAAAATTCTAAGTTCAAAGGTAGAATTCATGTACCTTTGAACCCTAATCCAAGGGTTCAATCTGAATGGATCCTACCAACAATGAATCAAGAATGCAATTAGGCTTAATATGGTTTGTTTGCACTTTAAACAATACAGATAATAACATTTTACATTGCACTAGGAATTATAAGCAATATAGAGAAAAATTTTAAATGAAGAAGAGAATGTACTGAGACTATATGCAAATACTGTTCTATCTTATAGAAGGAAAAAGAGCATCCATGGATTTTTTTAGTTAAGGAAACCTGGAAACACTCATAGATTATCAAGAGCTATCTCTACTGCATATCTCATTGTACTAATATTTATATCATTTTCCCAGGGATACCATAATAAATTGTCAAAAATTTAGTGTTTGAAAAAAAAATAGTGAACCAACTTAGATGCCCTTCAATAGATGAATGGATAAAAAAAATGTGGCATTTATACACAATGGAGTATTACTCTGCATTAAAAAATGACAAAATCATAGAATTTACAGGGAAATGGATGGCATTAGAGCAGATTATGCTAAGTGAAGCTAGCCAATCCCTAAAAAACAAATGCCAAATGTCTTCTTTAATATAAGGAGAGTAACTAAGAACAGAGTAGGGNGCATGGAAATGGAAGGAGACCCTCAGAGTTATACAAAAGTACATACAAGAGGAAGTGAGGGGAAAGGGAAAAATAATACAAGGGGGACAAATGACTGTCAGTAGAGGGGGCAGAGAGAGAGGAGGGGAGGGGAGGGGAGGGGAGGGGGGATAGTAGAGGATAGGAAAGGCAGCAGAACACAACAGACACTAGTATGGCAATATGTAAATCAATGGATGTGTAACTGATGTAATTCTGCAATCTGTATGTGGGGTAAAAATGGGAGCTCATAACCCACTTGAATCAAAGTGTGAAATATGATATATCAAGAACTATGTAATATTTTGAACAGCCAACAATAAAAAATTAAAAAAAAAATAGTGCTGAAGGCCAGAATTCCAAAATAAAATGCTAGTTGAATTGGTTCTTTTGGAGACTGTGAGAGAGAATCTGTTGTACGGTTCTCCCTTATCTTCTGGTGTCTGTGGCAACACTTGTGTTCTTTGGCTTTTAGACCTATAACTATAAACTCTGCCTCCATCTCTACATGGCCTTCATGCTGTGTTTCTCTGTATTTATCTAATCTGTTTCCTTTAAGAATACTCTAATTAGAGTTAGGACCCTGTTTAATCCTAGATGCTCACATACTGGTACTTTTAATTTTATTAGATATGATAAGAATACATTTTTTTAAATAACATCATCCTTACAGACTGAAGGACAAAATTTGAAAATATGTTTTTGAGGCCAGGATTCAGCATAATAGCTCATTATTAACCACTGTTTTAGTCAGTTCTTTTTGTTTGTTTTGTTTTTTTGTTTATTGGTGGCTCATGGTTTCAGTGGTCTCAGTTCATAGACAGTTGGCTCTATTCTCTGGGGCTCAAGGTGAGGCTGAACAGCATGATGAAAGAGTGTGGTAGAGGGAAGCAACTCAAATGATGACCATAAGGCTGAGAGAGAGATTATGTTCAGCTCACAAACGTATACTCTAATGCACACCCTCAATAACCCAACTCCTTCTCCTTCAACACATCTTCAATTATCACTGTTAATTATTATCAGGGGATTAACTTACTTATTGGGTTAAGGCTCTCATAACCAATTTCTTACCTTTGAACTTTTCTGAACTATCTCACACATGAGCTTTTGGGTGATACCTCACATCTAAACCAGAACAACTACCTTTGTTGTGGCTTGAAAAGTGAATGAGGGGTTGTACCATTTGACATGCACAATAAATCAATGATGATGCCTATAATTAGTGTTTCAGTGGCTTAGTATAATCATATTCCTACAATAACTGTCAAGAGAACATAACAAAATATGAAACTATCATAGAATATAATTCACTTTTTTTTCATAAAGTAACAAAATACATGAAGTAAATCATAAGTGTTAAAAGAATTGAGAGAAAAGATATGAATGATAGATGACTGCTTTTTGGTGAGATTATCATAAAGAGAAGATTCAAGAGGTTTTAGAGAATGATGAAGTATGTGTTATAATAGAGGAGAGCTCTAAGTTTAATATGTTAGGTGGCAGCTAAAGATGTGATTATAAACTTAAAATTATAACTGTTATTAAATAAATCTTATTCACAGGGAAAAAAAGGTTTCAGTCATGTGTAAAAGAATGCAAAATCTTTTAAACAGGGATCAGAGAAGTTCTCTATTTAATAGTTTATTTGAGCAACTAGTTTTGATTAAGTTTTACCACAAATAACCAGGATTACAGATAATAAAGATTTTCAAATTAGAACTTTGTTTCTTTTAAAGATGTATTTGGATGTCTAGAAATTGAATGATGTATGATGCTCTGGTCCAAAAGAAATAAAAATGTATTACTTTTATTGTATTTTTCTCATGTACCCTCCATTCCTAAAGTCAACCCACTTCAATTTGGGCAATGCAACTCAGGCATCTCATTTTCATTAGATTTGTCAGGAAGGGTCAGATTAAAGAAGAAAGAGCTAAGTAAGTGGCATGCCAACTATAATTTTTTACACATTTATATTTTTATTGGTACATTATAATTATATATAATACTGAGATTCATTGTTACATATTCATATATACACATGATAAACAATATAATTTGACTGATATCATTCCCCAAGGCCTTCTCCCTTCTTCCTTCCCTTCTCCAGTCCCTTTGCTATTATCTACCTGATCTCCCTTTGATTGTCCTGAGATCTACCCCCCATACAGCTTTCTTTTCCTCTCTAGCTTCCACATATGAAAGAAAATATATGACCCTTGAATTGCTGAATCTGTCTCATTTCTCATAGCACAATGTTCTTGAGCTCATTGCATTTTTCTGCAAATGATGTAGTTTCATTCTCCTTTAACACTGACTAAAACTCCCTTGTGTATATATACCACATTGTCTTATCTATCTATCCATTGATGAACACATAAGCTGGTTCCATAGTTTGGCTAATGTGAATTATACTGCTGTAAACATGGGATTCGTATATCACTATGGTATGCTGCCTTTCTTTCTTTGGGATAAATACCAAGGAATGATATTGCTGGGTCATATGGTCCTTTCATTTCTAATCCTTTGAGGATACTGCATACTGATTTCCATAGTAATTACAGTCTTACCAACAGTGTAAAAGTGTTCTTTTTCTTCACCATCTTCTCCAGCAGTTATTGTTTGTGTTCTTGATATACCAAGTCTAATTAATGAACGTTCCTTGAAGTTACATGTACCTCCACTTATTTGCAGGGATCCAAATTTTTACACTGATACACTATGCAAGAGAGGCTAAAATGGCTTCATTGCAACCCTGTATCTGAGAGTCTAATGATATCACAGAAGTAAAGAAAAATTATGAAGTTTCTGCCCATTGCTATCTGTTTTCCAACATAAACACCTGGGCAAACAATTTATGTTTCTATTTCACACTTTCTACTCTATTCCTAGCAGTGGGGAAGGAGTAATCCTAAAGTATCAACTGATGACTTGTTAACATACAAAGTCCAGGATACTTATGTGATTTCCGTCTTTTCTGTATAATCAAAATGTAATTCCCTATTATAGAGTGAACTCTGTAACAATGGACACAGCAATTTTTAAAAGCGTTTGTTGAGAACAAGCAAACAACAATAGAAAATTATGTTTATTAAATAGTCAGACAAGGATACATCAGTTTGTGAATCACTAAGGAGCCAAAGTAGCAGTGTCTAATTATTGGAAAGCATGCAAAGGATGCTTATTGCTTCTTGATTTTGCTAGTGAAGATTGGAAAGGGGCTCTCTGGTGAGGAAGGACTAAGTCCAGCAGCCTGCACACACAAACCATTAAAGAAGAGCCAGTATTTAGTGTTAAGTCCAGTGAGGTTCTGCAATGGTGGGGGGGGGGACTCAAAACTCACTATATATTTAATAGCTTTTGTTTTGTATAACAGTAGTGATAAACACAACAGTGAGTTTTATTAATTTCCATAATGTACAGCAGAAACATGTAATTTACACCTATAAATTAAAATTCAAGTTCTGTGTTCCTAGTGCATTCATTGTACAATTGTATTGAGGTAATGAATAAGCCATTTTAAAGCCTGCATTCAGAAAAAGGAATAGGAAACACAAGGCAGCCATTAGCCCAGGAAGGAACTAAGGCTCCTTGCACTGGCAGTGCAGTTAATTCCTGTTAGACCATCTGTTAGTGGCTGGATTTGCTCTCTGGCAGGAGTTACATTTTTCATTGTCCTCTATGGCCTCTGGATCTTTCTTTCTGGAAGGTTTATTTTTGTCCATTATGTGCTCTGTCCACATGTGAAGTTGGCAATGAAACAGATGTCCTTTTCAGAGTTTGAAAGGCTTAAAAATGACACTTATATTGATGTACATTTGTTGGCCTAGGGATTGTTTTGAAGAGTTGCAGGCTAGACTTGGAATATTTTTTTTTTGATCCATTTTGTCTTTTTTTAAAATACTATTCTAAAAGAAAGAAGGAAAAAAAAAACATTAGAACATTGCTCACATATTTGCCTTTTGGTTTATTGTTTAGGTGTAGAGATGCCTGATTTGTCTAAATCTATATTAAGTATCAGATGTCACCCTACTTGCTTAGATAAATAAACATGAATGCAGATATACAAAAAGATATGGAGAGATACAGAGATACAGACATGTATATAAATATTTATCAATAGACACACACACACTCATTGACACACATAAAAATGCACTAGCAGCAAAACCATATATTAATCAAGGATTTTAAAATAAAGTTTTAATTTTGTCTTAGGATATCTCAAGGCTGATGTGGTTTCCTGTGCCCCAGTCCCTCATGGGCTAGGTAAGGAGAGGAAATATGACCCTGCATGTACAGAGTAGACGGCACGACAGCAGAAGAACTTCAAAATTGTGAATCATATGGGCTGGGGCTGGGGCTCAGGAATAGAGCACTTGCCTAGGCCTTATCAGACACTGGGTTTGATCATCAGCACCACATAAAAATAAATAAATAAATAAATAAATAAATAAATAAATAAATAAAGTGTTATGGCCATCTATAACTAAAAATATTTTTAAAATTATGAATCTTGTACTTACCTGTTATCTGATACCTCTACCCTTCTGAAGTTAAGGGGAAGAGCTTATGCTTTACTCTGGGATACTTACTGTCTTAGATGAGAAGAACTTTATAACCAGGATTGTAAACCTTGGATCATGGCATTACAAAGAAAAGCTTTATTTATTGTATGAGCAGAAACTGACATCTGTAGTGAAAGGAGACAAAAGACTTCTTACCTACCCACCTTGGAATCCAAAGAACAGGTGGCAAAGAAGTTAAGACATTCCATCTCATTATAGAATGGGAGTTTCTGTTGCTTACGAGGTCCAAAACAAGAAATGAACATATTCTTAAGAGGTCCATGGAGGACTGCTATACAACACCACCAATCACATCAGTAAATGAACACTTTAAGTCTGAAGTTTAACATTTTAAGCAGAGTTTGGTTTCTGATCCCAACCCCATCTCAAAGTAATCTCATCAAAAATACTGCTAAAAATAGGGGTTGGTGTGAAGCAGTAATTCAAGTTGTCTATTTTACCTAGAGCCATTTCCACTGCTTGACTTATAAAACTTTACTGCAGATTCTTTAGGAAGTCCTGAAGTACAATCGTGTCTCCTTTACTTGAGGCCCAGTGCGTGGAACTCCCTTTCTGTTAGGTACAGCAACAGTTGGCTTTTTCCACCCATGAACTGAACTGCTGTAAATGAGTAAGCATATGCTGCCCTTGAAGAAGGGTATCCCCCCAAAATTATCCCTCTCTTCTCTCTCAGCTTGTGGTTATCTACATGTTAAGTTATTAACTTTCTTTATAAAACTTTACTAATAGAATAATTAATGTACAATATGATTTCATTGCCTTAGGTCTGGAAACTAGAATTCTAGGCTTAAGGCGTCACCCGGTTTGATTTCATATGAGCTTGTGGATGCCCATCTTCTCTTCTTGTCCTCCCATGGTCTTCCTTCTGTGTGTGTCTATGACATAAGGTGCTCTTCTTATAAGGACACTGGTCGTATTGGATTAGGGTTCATCATAATGATTACATTTCAATTTACTTACCTCTTTTAAGCACATGATCTCTGAAAGCAGAACAGAGGTTAGGATTATAGCATATGATGTTTGAAAAACAGTTCAACTCAAGGCTCTTTATTATAACTTCTTAATTTACAACTTCAACAATAACTGCTCTATCTTCCAGGGGGAAACAGAAGAAAGTGTTGCCACATTTTATCACTTCATTATAAGGTCACAAGCTTCCAGTCTGTAATGTGAGTTCTTGCCATCTACTGCTGGACAACTTCCATTAAGCCAGTAACACATATTCTGTTACTTGTAGCAACACGTTTAAACTTTTAAAAAATAAATAAATAAAATCTCTATCAATTGAGATTACTTTTAAGTGTAAATGACAATGATCACAAATGAATAGTGTTGTATATAAAATACACAGTTTTAACTTAAAGTTTGTTAAATAGGGAGGTCACTAGGCTTTTAAACTAGTTTGACTCCACATGTTCCAAGTGACACAGGTCCTTTCCATATTGTTGATTATCCACCAAAGGTTCCATTTCTAAGGTAGGATGCCATGTCTGCACTTTAGCCGCCTTCTTTCAGAAATCTTTGGAATAGTCATACACTTCTTCTTTTATGTCACCAGTCTTAATTAAGTAATAGAGCCATAAACAGCAATAAGGGTAGCAGAGGTAGGTCCCATTTATTCCAGATGTTCAAATTTCCAACTGAAGAAGATGAGGTAGATATTGGATATTGGGAGGCAGCCAGTGGTCTCAGATATACCAAGTTATAAACACAATGATAAGAGAGAAAAACAATGAATATCCTAATGTTAGGTTGATGCAGAGTAAATTTAATAAAATAAAGAAATAGGCTTTTAATCTATTCAAAAAGACAGAAGTGGAAGAGATAGCTTTCTATGTAAGGCAGACAAGAAAACTGACTGAAGAAACTTTATCAACAATTATAGTCTGCTGTTGACTGCTATTATTGTCCAACTATTACTGTCCTCTACTGATGACTCCTCCAGTACATTTCTTATGTCTTCATTTTCCCTTTGGACAGTTAAAACACTGAACAGAAAAAAAAATGGCTTATTGTGACAATATCAGTAGGGTTCTTTTGGTTCCAATTTCTTTGACACAGATATTTGATTAAGAAAAGTTTTAAAATACTTTAAAAGAATAAAAATTTTAGATGAAAGAATTCATATAAAATGTATGAAACAACCATCATTACAAAGCAACGGGTCTATTATCACTAACCTTAAATTCTGTGGTTGAATCAAGAAAATGTATAGGACAGAGATGAGGAAGCCTAAGACAGGAGGTCAGGAATGAGGTCAAAGAGAGAATGACACTGGGACTATTTGACAGACAAGACATGCATCCACACAGGCTACTCCTCCTTACTCCTCTTTTTCTCCTTTAGGACTTGAAATGCTGAAATACTCCAGGGCATACCTTACCCATCTCTGCATCTTTATTCACAGCCTGTAAAACAGGATACCTTGATCTCAGATCTCTAAATATCACCTAAGTGTCAATGTTTCCACATTTACTTCATCAGCATTGGCATTTCCACTGTTCTTTTGACCCATACATTGAAGTGCCTATAGGATATTCCCATGTAAATATGTTATTGGCATCTTATATTTAATATATCTGAAGAAAATAAAAATGATTCTCAGCTCCAACTAAAAGGATATTTCTCAGTTGTCTTAGTCCAGGCCCTCAGGGAAATAGTCTTGATATGCAATTAAACATGAAAGGAATTTATTAGGGCAACTTAGTTTCCTGTATCTGCCATAATAGAAAATGCAATTAATTTTTCAACAACCATAGAAGGGGCTATGACTGTAGCTTAGTGGTAGAGCACCTGCCTGGCATGTGTGAGGCACTGGGTTCAATTCTCAGCACCACATAAAAACAAATAAATAAAATAAAGTTATTTAAAATAACTTAAAAAATGGAAGAAAAAATTGCAGAGTCAATATGTGTACAGGGCCACACTGCCTCCACATTCTGTAGAGGACATTTCATCCCTCAAATCTTCCAGTTTCTTTTGGTCATTGAAATTCTATGTCTTTCTTGGATTGTGGTCATACTATACCAATCTCTCCTTTTGTGTTCACATAAAATCCTTGCCTTCTCTATATGTTCTCATTTCAATATCAAAGATTCCTCTGACTTACCTATATAATATTAATTTCCATTGGATTTAGTTTTGACTCAGATAATCCAGAATCATTTCTTAATGGAAAAACCTTCAATTTTTATTACATATGCAAAGATCCTTTTCTCAAGTTAACATTTACCAGTACTAAGATTTGAGAAGAGAAAAACACTTTTCACAATTAAACTTACTATAGTATCCTTTGGCCTTTCAAAATTCATGTGCATCTTATGTGCAAAATATATTCAATCCATCCCTACATCTCCAGAAATGTCAACTATAATCTCATCTCTAGATCATCATCCCTGTATCATAAGCTCCAAATTCCCTATCTCATCATTGTGAGACTCTAATATGATCCACACTGAGGTAAAATTCCTCACTCTATGTGGACCTGTGAATCTTGAAAACAAGTTATTTGCACTCAAAATATAATGGTAGGACCGTTAGAATATACATATTCCATTTTGTTAGGAACATGTATACAATATGTATATAATGGAATGCTCACCAGTCCAAAATAAATTCAAATCTGGCAAAATAAATTCAGTTAGATTTCAAGGCCTGGGGGTATGACTTTCAGTTCCCCTCTCTAAACTCGAACCTGGCCCTCCAGTCCTCAGATTTCATTTATTCTACACACTGCACTCTTCCTATGTTCCCCCAGCATCTGCCTTCAAGTTCATTCTTCCTTTTCCTTAAATGGTCACAAGTGTTTGTAGCTTAATGACTCAACATCCTTATTTCTAGCCTGAAGCATTCTGTAAGTCTAAAAGATTTCTATCATATACCAGAATTCTGTTTTGTCAGTCCACACTTTTGGTATTTCACACTAAACCATTCTAAAAAATCTACTTGTTTTTCTATGTGTATCACAAAGATACACATTAGTAGAAAAAACATCTCTACATAGCATTCCTTGATAGCACCATTTCTACTTTTGGCTTCTGATGAAACCTTTGAACAGATCCATGATTCAGAAATTTTGAGCATGAAAATTGATGAGCTTGACTCTTAGTCTTGTCACCAGAATGTATTTTCCCAATGATAATTTTTTTTGATTTTAATATGCTTCACAAGTTTGGCAAGCTTAGAACCTGCAACTTAATAATTCCTGGCCTGTAATAAATCCTGTAATAATCCCTGTATTATTTATTTCATGGCTGATAGCATTGGGTAACATTGATTTTTCTCCATAAATTTTCTTCTGTTAATCTCGAATTTTCCTCTTCCTATCTCTAATAATGACAAATCATTTGATATTGCATTCAGATAATTCTGGGTCATCTCTTTATCTCAAGACCCATAACTTGATTAAACATGCAAAGTTGATGTTTTCCATAACAGATTCAAGTCTATAGGTTCTAGACTTTGAACTTGGAGATATTACCTTGAGGGCCACCATTCTGTCCACTACACGTAGAAGACACCTGTGTGAGAGGAAATGGAGGCTGCCTAGAGGTGCTTAAGAGAGTAGACTAATCACCATTAGAACCTCTTCCAAAAGGTGGTAAGTGATTCCAAGGCTTATATGGAAATGTTGTATACTATAAGGAAGATTCCCCAATGCAATCCCTCTGCCACATTCATTGTATCTTTGAAGAACTGCTCATTTAAGTCTTATTACCATCTCATTTCTTCCTTCTTGCAGCAAGAGCTATCTAACTCTTCCTCCTACTTCCCTAAAATCCAGGCCTCACACTATGCTACCTGTTATGCTTTGAGCACATTCCAAATTTCTTTCTTTATTTAACAAAGACTTAAATGAGATAAATCATGGGTATGTCTTAGCCCTCAGTGTTGGAGTTGTAAAAAATTCTAATAAATTATGTTTATTTATTTAATAACACATAAATAGTCTTACTATGTGTTGAACATGGCTAAAAACTTCTCTTTACAATACCAACTTATCCCTCAAAAATTTCCCAGATTAATAAATTCAGATATGGTAGATTTAGTTTTATTTGCAAAGTTGCAAACTCAGTAATGATATGAAAATAGTTGAGAGGCAAGTTCAGAGATCAAAAACATGGAGATAACTTTTACAAATTAGTTGTAAAAAATTGGGAGGGAAATATAGATGTATTTGTGGTTTCCTAATATTTATGTTAGAGTAAAATTTCCAGGCTTCTTAACAGTTTAGAAGGCACTCTCTCTTCAGGAAGGCTGTTTGAAAAATAAGACAGAGGGTCTTATTTTTGTCTATGGTCTCCTCAAATCCCTCTTCAGTAAGCCTCTCTTACTCTCCCAGACCCCACTGAATAAATGTGGACAGGAGGCCTGAAATGTGACCTGATCACCATGCCTCCATATGGAAGCACGTGGAGTGAAGAGCACAATTTTTCCCACCTGAGCTTACATTCATCCTTTACCTCTGTTGCAACTTTTCATTGCTACCTTGAACTGAACTCCTAGGTTCTCAGACTAGATTCCTGAAAGTTTTAGTGGCATGGTATTCTTTTTATTTTTATTGGATGAGTTTGCTGACAAAAGGTGGTTCTGTTTTCAATTTTAAAATTTATGTAACATGAAAATACCTGCTTTCTCATATTTTCTGACATGGTTAGTCTTATAGATTGGTTTTATTGACCATGATAGTTATGTGATAAATTAATCTTTTATGATTTCTTATTCACAGCTCTGAACTTCATTTAAAAAGTTTGGGAATTCATTAGTTTTTTTCTGTTTTTGTTTTGGATTATTTTCCTTAAAATGTAATCATGAATAAACACATTTTACAGGTGGAAGACAAAGTCCACTTGTAATGTATTTTAGATAGTACATTTTATAATTTTACATATGATTATAACATATATTAATCTACAGCCTGAAAAGAAAAAAAAATAATGAAGGGAAATTCTTTTTTTTTTTTTTTGAGGTAAAGAAGAAAGAAGTATAAGATGAGAGATGAGAGATGAGAGATGAGATGAGAGAACTTTATTGCACAGAAGTTTCAGAACAACTTGACTAATGAATTTTGAACACAAATTTTGAACAGTTTTGTTTTAAAAACTGTCCGCACTCAAATGACTATCATTCAATACATACTGGTTGAATCAATGACAGGCAAATGATTATAAATTACCAAAAGTTATTAATTTTCTATCTTATGGTGCCTTTTGGTTTGAAACAATCATATCTCCCTACTTGGAATGATTTTCCCTGACCTTCTCTACTTATCCCTCAGGTCTCATCTTGAATGTCACCTCCTCTGGAATACCTTCTTGGCATTGCAGTCCTGACATAGGTCTAGCTCAGAGAGAAAGGCAGTGCTGTGTTCCTAGCTCTATCACAAAGGGACAGCCTCTGTTGCTAGCTTTATTATATAGCTGCAACCCTCTGTAATTATCTTTACATAAAATCTAGCATCGTTTTAACTAAATAAGGTCTCATACAATTCTGTCTCTTCAGTAGATATTTTTAAACTCACATTAGCATTTGAGTTATGTTGTTAAGGTCAAGATGCTAAGGCTGCTATTTTTAATTTCCCATAGGCTTAGGAAATACTTATATTTAAGATTGTGGATTAAAAAGTTCCATGCTGAAATGATTTATTTATTTTCAGCTTTATGTGATGCTTTTCATGCAAGTAAGTTGCCCTTGTGTTCTTGGCCCACAGTTCTCTTTTTCCCACTGTTAATACAGAAACTGCCAAAACGGCTGCTTCCCAAACTTAGAAGGTGTCATAAAATATTTTTCAAAGGTAATATATATGGAAATTGAAAATTCATATTATATAGGCAATAGTCAAAAATATTATATGGGCAAAATTTTTCTTTATATGTGATGTTTTTATAATAAACCTGTGTTGATAATGCTGTGCAGAGAGATACTAATTTTACTGTTTCATATCTGTAAAAGAAATTGAAGGGATTTGGATATACTTTCACCATTAAGATTATTTGAAGCAAATTTCATTAGTTTCATATTTACTTATTATTCAAATAAAAATGTTAATTATAGTAATTTTTAATTCATTAATATTGTTATTGAAATTCAAAATAGTTATAAGTCTATGGGCTTGAAAAATTAATCCTGAATTTAATGTCATGATACCCTCATATTTATAGGTATGTACCCAAGAATACTAGCCTATCTATGAATTTATGATAATAAATATTTTAATGCATATCTATGTGTATATTCTTAAATTATTAATACAATCTTATAAAGCATTATTTTATGTAATTTTAAAGGTAGTCTTTTATAAAAAAATAGGATTTAAGACTGTGTTCTCTTCATCTAAATTTAATTGTGACACAAAATAGTGCATTTGCATTTTTTGCTTAATTATTTTAAGCAAAATTCACTTCTACTTTAGTGAAAATACTACTTATAATTTTATGTAAGTAAAACAATAAAGCTTATCCAAACTTCAAAATCAATGTTAGATACTCATTGTGATCTAGAAGTCTGACTACACAAAGATTTTAACTTTCTAAGAATTATATGTGTATATATAAATACATGTACATTAAACTTATAAAACATAATCTATTTTAGGTCAGCTTGTCCTTATCCCATAAGGTCTTTTTTTTCCTTACTTGAGAAGTAAAATGAAATGAAAAAAAGATGGTATTGTTAAGGTCATATTAATCTATAATAAATTAGCTTTTAATGCGCCAAATATTAAGTTCACCCCCAAAGCTCATCACTTTTCATTTAATGCATTCAGGTAAATGAGTCTGGGAGACAGATAGCCACCTAGGAAGACATCACTCTTGAATGCCCAAATGTAGCATAAAGGAAATGGACATTAGTTGGAGCTTACAGTAATCTCAGAGGATCTTTATAGGTATTGGCTTAGTCATAAATTGACAAAGAACCTTGTTTGCCCTCAGCTGTCAAGAACCATAAGAGAAGATGTTTAAAATGTTTTGAAAAACTTTAATGGATGACCATTTGTTTAAACTCCAAGTGTGATTCATTGTTTGTACTATTTCCTCTTCGTGGAAACATTACAAAAAATAAGTGTAAGCTTTTTAGTTATAGATTTTCATAGTAATTCAATATTCTTTCCGTAATTTCAGATATTTATTAAATTGCACTTGAGAGAAGAGTTATATTTAAGACATTTGAAGTAACCTTTAGATACCTTAAAAATGATTTCACATTTGGGTGGTGGTAGTCTATGTCAAATTAAAGCTGCTGTTATTTTAAGAATTTTCTAAATTAACTGTATTTTATAAATAGCAAGACTACTGTACATAATATGAATAACTTGTATTTGAGATGCATCAAATCAGTGTCTATGCAAAAGCTAGTGTATAAAAAATTAATCTAAACTTAAAATATTTTTCACATGTTCTCTTCTTATTAGGAATTAATAGAATTTAGTTTTTTGCCCTTGTTATTTATGTTAGCTCTACACATAAATGATATTTTTTTATTGTATATGCACAAGGAGTGTAAATAAAACTCACATGGATGGAGATTACTAATTTTTTAAATAAAATTGAGACTTCCTATCTGTTCTGGAATTCTTTTCCCACAGTAGTGTAAAATTCCTAAAATCCTGTTACAGTGAATCTCTTTAAATAACATAGAGGTGTTCAACTTCAACTGTTAAGTAATTAAACAAGTTTACTATAAATACTCCTGTAAGGAAAAATACCAGCTTCCAACATCATTATGTACTTCTTCAACTGGAGAAAAGAGGATAGGATATTTATAAGATTGATTTTAGGTCCTAGCATTCCCACACTGAAATAGCAAGCCAGGCAATTAGATGGCATTAGCTGGGATTTATCACATAACATTGTTGGACTTCTGGGCAAGGATTCAGGTTAGTTTTTGAACTACATGTTGTGGAACAAGTTTTAAGTCTGGTAAGCTGTTTAATTAATTCATGCCATAAATTAAATGAGACACCATTTCTTCAAATAAAACAGCTAGGATATTTTTTAATTAGTCACAGAATTGTTTAATATAGGGACAAGGAATTATGTTGCTGTGCATTATTAGCTCACTTCCGTTTTTTCTTTCCTTTGCCTAAGCTGGAAGGTACAGCATTGGTGTACTGAAACATGACCTGTGATGGTCTCCACCACTGTACAGTGTTCACAGAAGTCATGTGAAGAGTTTTTGAAGGTAGTTTCTCAAAACCTGTGCCAGGTTTTGTATTCTTTCTTTCTTTCTTTTTTTTTTTTCCTGAAACATCAGTGGCTGAATCCTCTAATGTTAGCAATTGCACAGAAATATTGAGTTCTCTTGAAATTCTTATTCAGCCATTTCAACATACCCTTACACTTCACTTGTAAGGCAGAAAGAAGCCAAGAGAGCTTTAATAAAATACAAGAACATATTCCATCCACCAACCAAGGGCACATTGAGAATACTAAAAAAAAAAGATACTTAATTTTATGATTTTTTTGTTTTTATTAATAGTCTATATAAAAATAAGACTGCAGGGAGGTAAATAAAATGGTCTTTTCCTAAGGCATGATATACTTTACCTCAAGTGACAGTATTATTTCTACAGTAGCTTTGTTTGAAATACTTCCTGTCCAATTTCATGAACTTCTCTGATGATGAGTTTGACAGTCTTACTGAATCTCTCTAGTTCATATATTCTCTGAACTGTGGCACGACATAGCCTGCTTACTTTCATGCCTGTTATAAAACATTTAAAAGGCATTTTAGGAGCAGAAGTAGATGTTGCAAAAATCCCCTTTGGTAGTTCAATTTTGTGAACTCAAAAGAGGCTATGGTTGTCCTTTTAAAAATTAAAGTATCAAAATAAGTCCAAACATCTCTCTGCATTCTCCCTCCATCTTGCTCTCTTTCTCTCTTCTTACACAGAAGGCCAAAAAATGATTAGCACTTTATAGAGACAACTAAATATTGTGCAATTAGTAAACAGCAACCAAAAGCCTTGTGCTACAAAGTCTGTGCCAGTCATTAGGGCCACACTGGATGTGGTTTTACTCAAGACGACTACAGCAAAGCCAAGAATAAATAGTTAGCTCTGAAACAGATGGAATGAGTTTTAGTAAAACAAAATTAAGAGGTTTCACAGAAAGAAGCCTTTGTTTTTAAATGAAGGGAAAATACTTTTACAGACAATGTGTTTAAAACAAGTATTAATGATAAAAGATGATTTTTTTCCGGTAAGTAACTTTTTATAAGCATTTTGGTCAAAATAACTTAGTAATAAGTTAAAAGTTCAAATAGTTAACAGTTTGGTGATACAAAAGACTCTGATACCTAGGCACAGGACAACTTAAGACAGTTATAGAAAAACGCCTAAATTCTAATTTCTAAAAAGAATTCAAGTCAGTTTTTAGTTGACTTACTAATATTAGTTTGTGAATAAAAACATTCTATTTTTCAACACAGTTTAATGATTCATTATTTAAAATAATGAATGTAGGATGAATTTAAACAAGAATAAAACACATTTCACAAATTTCAAAAAATTATAGTATGCCCACAAATATTCCATGTTATCATATTTAGCAATTATAAACTTTTTAATTGACATTCAAATATGTCTGTGTTTAAATATGCAAAATGTTCAAATATGCAAAAGGTATAACATTATGACTGTATTAAACAATATAGGCATTTTATTATTTCATCTTAATGAATAGTAGCAAACAAGGTGTTTATTGTCTATTATATATATTCTAATTTCTCTGTGATGATATGTGTGATTTATTATATTTAAACAAGGTGATAGTCTTATGTTTCCAGACATAAGAGAAATCTAGATTGCAGAAAACTAAAAATGATTTATCTATTTTTCTTATGAACATGTACTTTAAGAATGATTTATATATTTTTCTTATGATATTTTTGTTTTTAATTTATCAAAATAAAATTACCTTGAATGGAATTAAATAGGTAGGGAGACACTTTTCAAGGCAATTGAACCAGATTGAACTTAACTGCCCTAAAACAAAGTGAAAGAGAGCATTTAAGCACTAAGGTGATAAAAGAGAGAAAAAGTACTTGAGAATGTTCAGAGCACATTGGCTATTTGTGATTAGGTCATCCCATCTGCATTTGCCACTTGGTGTTTATGGATGTGACGTTCCTACTTTTACATTCCAAATTCACAGTTAAACATTTCCTTCTGAATAACTGTTTTAATAATGGATAAAGCCATCAAAGAAAACAATTTTTTTTTCTGTCCCTTGGAAATTCTTCAGTATTGATGAGGAGAACATATCCCTACATTGTGCATATAGTAACAGAACAAGGTTTTCTAAGAGAAGGAACAGAAGGAATAAAAATAAAAATATTGAGAAAGATCTGGTTTTAAATAGATATGGAACACTTCCTGTAAAAGTATTATTTTATTTATTCTCCAAGTTGTGTAGAAAGTTTAAATTCAGGGAAATTTATTTGAAGACCCACAAGAGAGTGTTTTTATATTTGGTTTAAATAATAACTAAAATCCATGGCAATCCCACCAAATTATATGGTTAAAATACTATTGTTTATTCCTATAACAAGAAAACAGAACAAAAGGGTTTTACACATTAAACAAATATTTACAGAGGAAGAAGAGAGTGCAGAAGAAAGAGGAATGAAGCGAGTGGAGGGTAGTTGGGGGAGATATCTCCAAATGTGAATAGTTTATCTTTTGTTTGTAATTAGTATCTTAGGTGAATAATCATATTCATAAGTTATATGAAAAGATTACCTAAGTAGCCACTGGAATTTCAGATATTCCTTGGTGGACTTATGCCTAATTAAAGACATATCCACATGAATCAAGAAATCATTTTGTACCTCAGGGTTTTACTTTCTAAGAAAATCTATGACAACTACAATAACCAGCAGGAAAGGAACCATTAACTGGAATTTCCTCTAGCCACAGTTCCTAACCTCCATATGTATTCTATACTTCAGCCCCAGAAACCAATTTAGTGAACTCAAAAACATAAACTGTTGTGTACGTTCCTGCAAGATTCATCAAGCATGACCTTCCCATCTTTAATCATTAATGACAGAAATGTACTAACATTCATAAATTCACATTGATTGACACTTTCTCCCTAAGTCATTTGGGGATTTTTCCAAATGTATGCCTTACTCTACTCATTGGGTTTATACTGGCACATTTTTCTAGTGGTATTTCTCTCTCTTCCTTATATCCTAATCACTTTATAATAGTTATTAAATTTCATTAATGATAATGGTGGTCCATTGGGAGTAGAATCTCTTATTCATTTTCATATCCTCAGTGGGGCTAACACAGTTTTTGAAATTATATTTATTTCATTATTAAATATTAATATTGAATTTAACCGAAGGTTTCTCCAGTCTCCTGACTTGGAAATGACATTTTCTTCTTTTTAAATACAATATTAACAATACATTATATTTCACACATTTAAAATTCAGGGATGCTTCAGGTAAAAGATAGTTAGTTGTTTATACAGATACCAGTTCTCAGTGCTTCCAATGAAGTCACTGAAATAATGTTGGTAATATCATAAACCAATGAGCAAAAAATTAAGAGAACAAGTATCATTAGTAAAATAAATATAATTCTTGGACTGGCAAAGAAAGAATTTTCTCTCTCTCTCTCTCTCTCTCTCTCTCTCTCTCAATATATATATATATATATATATATATATATATATATACACACACACACGTATATATATATAGTATATGTACATATATGTGTATATATATGTATATATACGTGCACACATACAATGAATATATATAGATCTTTTGATTTAATTCTTAATTC
This sequence comes from Marmota marmota marmota, assembly GCF_001458135.2. NCBI lineage: Eukaryota > Metazoa > Chordata > Mammalia > Rodentia > Sciuridae > Marmota > Marmota marmota. The sequence continues at coordinate 14,339,448 of NW_025999961.1, forward strand.
CATCCTGTCCTATGTCTCTTTTTCCTGGTGTAACTGAAGACTGAAGCTTTATTTTTTGGAGAGGAACCTTCAGATCCTCTGAATTATATAAAATCAGGTAGATTTGAAGATAAGTATACAAAATGTAAGCAAAGAAAAAGAGTGAAAATTTACCCAGTGAGAATAGACTATCAAAATTTTATTAAATAGCCAAAACAAAAACATATGACAGAAAGTATAAGAGTGTTTTTAAAAAGGCTTTTATGTTACAATTTAAACCAATCCTTACTCAAGAAGAAATGGAAAATTGACATGACAGTCAACATATGAATAATAAGACAATCAATAATAGAAAATAGAGAAATTGTACAGAAATAAAACATTGAAGACACCAAAATAAATAAAATGTATTAAGAGAATGTGAATTTTCATGTTGACCAATATTATTAATTACCCACTCAAAGGTTGAAAATAAAATAAAACAAGAGGTATATCTGGCTCTTGTCTTTAACATTCTATTTTAGGATTTAAATATATTATATTCTAAATATAATAATGTTGACACTTTGCAGATTTATAAAAAATGTTAGCAGATCAAAAGTGTGATTGGTAACTGACTACAGCTTGGTGTTTAGATATACACATAATATTTTCAAATATTCTGAGGGAAGAGAGTCAATAAATAAACTTTTTTTCCAATTAAATTTTAATGAGCATGTATAAGAATGACACTAACCCCAAGAGAAAGATAGACTAGATTGCAATTGTGATCAACTACATAAATTTTTATTCTCTTGTACTAAGATCAATTGCCTTTGTTTCTATTCAAATGAACATTGTCATAATTTGTCTTCTTTATTATCATAGAGAAAAAAAGAGAAATGCAGTATAATATCCTCCAGCATTTCTTATATAATACCTTCTTGAATCTCATTTACATGCTTATGAATGTATTTATTGTGTTCAAAGCCAATTTCCTAATGTTTTCTAAGTTGTTCAAGGCAGTAAGCCAGGATTTTTCTAAGTTATAAGCATATTGATTTTGACAGTTAAGAGAATTTGAGATTTCTGTATTAATTACTCTGTTTACATAAAAATGAGCTTTAACTCATTTGTATATTCTTATTATAAACATTTTCAAAATTACAGAGCAATTACATGAATAACTAAAACAGTAAGAAATTACTAATTTAATTTAATATGACACAACTATGTCATTTATTTGTATATCACAAAAATAGACATTAGCATTTGAAATTATAATTAAATGCTAGTTGTAAAAATGAATGCAGCTCTGAATATATATTATTATCTGAATTAATCAAATCTATGACAATAATGATTTATACTGCTATATTTAAGTTATTTAATATTATGATTACTGGAGATAATGACATTCAAAATGCTATAGCAAGTAAATATTTAAAATACTGATCCTGATAAAATCAAATTAAGACATGTGAAAAAATACTTTGGGTGATTCCATTCATTTCAAATATTTCTTGAGATATATAATAAAATACATATATAATAAAAAAATTTGAGATGAAATAATTTAGAAGGCAAATTAATTTGCCTATGTTAGGGGTTTTAGAAGAAATAACATTATATATACTAAAAAATAATCCCCACAGGTTTTTTTTGTTATTGTGAATACATGTTTTAAAAATATTTTTAGACGTAAATGAATGCAATAACTTTATTTTATTTATTTATATTTTATGTGGTGCTGAGGATCAAACCCAGTGCCTCATGCATACAAGGAAAGAGCTCCACCACTGAGCTACATCTCCAGACCCTGTTAATACATTTTTAAAATGTTACTTCAAAAGTAATAATTTGTCAGGGGACCAGGTTTGAACTTGAGGTACTTGACCACTGAGCCCCATCCGCAGCCCTTTTTGTATTTTATTTACAGTCTTACCTAGTTGCTTAGCGCCTTTCTTTGGCTGAGGCTGGCTTTGAACTCACACTTCTCCTGCCTCAGTCTCCTGAGCTGCTGGGATTACAGGCATGCTCCACCATATCTGACAAAAGTAATGATTTTGACAATGTTTAAGTCCATTAACTCAAAATCTCTTTATGCCTCAGCACCTCTGTGGATTTTTAAAATTATTTTCTTGAGTCTGGTTTTATGTCTCTACTACATTCCAATATTGCATTAGTAATGAAATTGGAGTTAAAATTAGCATTTCTAAAATTTGATTGAGGCTTCATAGTTTGCCAAACATATTAAATGCTCTGCCAGTAGATCCTTGCATGAATCCTCAGAAAGATGTACTGTTCCTCATTCATTGCTGAGGAAATAAATTAGGACCAGAAGACTTAAGATGGCACAGCAGAAGACTCAGGATTTTAAGCACAGATCTGCTAAAATTAATTTCAGCAAGATTTCTTTTATTATCTAAGGTTAATGAGTCACTTAGCTTTTTGAAAGGCTTGCTTACTTCTTATCTCAGACACGATCCAGGGCAACTTAAACATGTGGTATTTGTAGGATTTGGAAATCAGCTGACAGTATATGTCTTCTCTTCTTCAAATACACTGTGGTAACTGAAACTTAATTTTACCCAAAACACTTCATCCTTGAGCATGCTCCCTTTCCATCAACCCTATTTTGTCATGTATTAGAAGATTTATTTTTATTTTATTTTCTCCTGAAAGACATCAAAGTAGTCTTTATATTTCCCAGATCTGAACTGAGTTTTTTACTGTAATTCTAAAGCCACCATGAATTATTTTTCCTGGTATCTGTGATTTTCAAACCTTGTTATATAATTGACAATACCAACTAGTTTTGTTTTGCTTTAGATTCAATATAATACCAAGTATTTTATATATATATATATATATATATATATATATATATACACTATATAATGAGATGAATTTGTTGGACAAAAGCAATTGCACTCATTTCATTTAGTTGAAGAACTTCACAAAATACTTCAAGTAAAATTTATCCATCAAGTAATAAATGTAGTCATATATGAATCTCTACACTTTATGGTTTAAAAAAGCAAATATAGCTAAATAAGTTTTTAGATTGAAGAAGTATTTCATGCTTGGTTATTTTACAACAAATGGTATGTAACTCTCAAAAAGCATAATTAAACTTTCAAAATGATGTTATTGAATTTTTTTTGAGTTTAAGAAAGATTAGTAGCTTATATGAGGAGCTATGTCTCAGTGGTATCAAACAGCAAAATATACAAAAGAAAATTCCTTTAAGTCAAAGCATTTCTAAAGTAATCTTTCCTCTGTGTTTAGAAATTATGTAAGTGATCATTTTCATTTATTTAAAATCTAATTCATAATTATTTATTTATACTTATCAGAACCATAAGTTTTTATTCCATTTAACTCTACAAACTATTTGATTTTACTTACCAAAACTACTTTTGCTATGTATGTTTACTGTTGTTGAGTTATTATGCTGCCTCTTTAGTTAATGTAGCATTCCAAAACATTCATCATTAGCCAAACCAAAAAACACTACATAAATATTTGCAATGAAATTGTTTTGGGGCAGGCTGTGGTAATGTATGTGATCTATATTTATCAAAAGAGTATATTAATTTTAAGAATGAGAAAAAAGTCCTTCAGTTTATTTCCTTTCAATACATTGACACAGTTTGTCTTGAATTTCAATACCTTCTAGAATAGCAACTGATTCTGTACTTACACAGTGAATTTACTTGTATGTATTACAAGAGGTCTGCACTAAGATGATAATGTTCAGTATTAAGAACTAAAGAAGTTAAAATATAAGTTTGAAGCAAGTATTTGTGTTGTAACTAGCGGGGTAAAATAAATATTATCAGTCATAAAATATGATTATCTCAATTTTCAAAACTGTTATCCTTTAAAACTATTTTTTTCATAAGTGGTTAAAATAATATTAGCTTGATATATTATATTTTTTTTTAAATTTCAAGCAAATTATAATAGATTGGTAATATACCATAGTATGAATTTCCAGATGTAATAAATTACCTTTGGTATTATCATGCACTCTAAATTAATACAGCATTAGTGGGCACCTATGTTAGGAGTTAAAGTATCACTCACCTCGTTTCCATCCTGGCTTAAGGAAATATGCCACAAATGTCACTTGTCAAATGGGAAATGAATTGCTTTTTCATTATTAGTGAAAACTGAAATCATTGTACTGGAAATTTGCAATGAAGGTAAGGTGTTGAAAGGAATAATAGACTATGGAAATCTAGATGTACAGGAAGGAAAGCACAGAGTTCATAGATCTTTTTGTGCATTTGTGAAACATTTAGCTCAGCTAGTTCAATAAGAGTAAAGCTCATGACAACTTGTCCATGTTGTCCCAGCACTCTCTCTTGAGCTGGATGCAAATGAGGCAGCCCTTGGCCCTCACTGTGCTGGAAGCCATCCTATTCCACCCGGAAAGCTCATTTTAGAGTAAAGCTGGCACTGTTCATGACAGTGTACAGAGAAACTGTGTCATTGGTGACCTTGTTAAGCTACTGAATCTACCAAACATTTATAAACTCTGCCTATCACTGGATGTTCTATTTTACTGAACCTATAAATACTCTTAAATATGTATGTAAATTTTTTTCTGTACAAGAGAAGCCAGTCTGTTATGCACATAAAATTTTGGACAAAACAAATGCAGGACTGAAGGAGTTTAAAGAATCTGTATCCTTGATGTTACTGAAATGCTGCCTCAGTCCATACAGAAACCCACATATCAACTTTGGGAGCATACTCCATACCTGCAGTATTGTAGTAGGAAAAGAGTAAGATACATTTGGGAAATTGTGCTTTCAAGTCTTATTGTCTTTTGTATGATCTTCAAATATCCCTGGTAGTAAATTATAAACTAATATACTACCTATTTAACTCAGCCAAATCACGTTTGAATTTCTGTTTACCTGCAACTCCGAATGTCTTTACTGCTATATTTTTTTCTTCACTAGCATGTCAACCACCCTGACCTACATTGGCATCTTTGCTGGACCAGTAACTGGTGTTAGTTTCTCCTTTTAATTAGTTCTAAATTTGTCCTACAATTGACTCTTCACACTGAATCCATACTCTATGTTGAGAATAAAAATGTCTTCTTGTCTTGTCATAACTTAAAATCCCTTGAAAGTTATTTTCAAATATCCAAGAATAACAGACTGACTCCTGTCTACATACTCAAATTCATATTTCATACTCTTTTCCTATGTTCTTTGTTCTAATCAAAACCTTCCCTTTAAAAAAAATCTTTGAAAGTACCTTTATTTCTCTAGTAATATGTACTCTGTATTTGATATTCTGTCTTTTATAAGTGCAATTGCTTCTAAAAGCCAGCTAATTCATATAATATAGAAAACACAGGTATATCATTTAAAAAGATTAATGTTCACATAGATTAACTAATAAACTAACAAAAGCCCTATTCTAAGTCTTAACAAGGCAGGTATATACTTAACTTTATTTGGTTAAAATATTAAAAAAGAAAGAAAATTAAAGAATTAGAAGGGAACACATGGAAAAAACAGGGAAAACTCACTTGCTTGTTTGAGAATAGCATTTCAAATCATATTACTCACCTGTCAGAGCAGTAAATTGTCTTGTTTTACAGTTCAAAAACAGAATTATCTATTTTTTGCTCTGATTATTTCAAGTGTGACATTACATCATTTACAGAAAAAAATATGCTAAATCAATATAATATTGCTTTGCATTAGTTTATGTTTATTTGCACAAACACATAAGCTGTGTGTGTACCTTTATTTAAGATTTTTTTCTACTTTAATTCAAAACTATTTTCATGACATTTCTGAGTTCAATAGTTCATCAAATATTTCAAATATGTTCCTAAATTGCCACTTAGGAAAAAAAAAAGTACACTTATTAAGTTCTCTGGCAATTAAAATAAAGCTGTTAGAGAAAATTTCAACCTGCAAAGAATTTTCTTTCTTATTGTTAATTACACTCTGACCTGTATTATTATGCTTTACCTTCAGTCATTTGCCTCTTTGGAATTCCATCCTACTATTTTTATTATACCTTTCCTTTCTAAATGCTTTGCTGTACCTTCCAAACAAAAGTGTATCCTATTTGTTATATTTGCTCTTTGTAATTTTGCATCTGTCTATGCTTAGACTTTTTCCATTTATTTTCTTTTTAGATGATTTTCTCACTGTTGATGGCACAGCAAGGCAGACTGTGTAGCACCTGAGAAAGTTCTTCCTTAACACATAGTCTAGTGGTTTATGGTTATTAAATTTAGTTTTTAATCTGAATCCTTAAGTACACCAAAGTTTTCCTATTGAACTTATCTTTAAATTATCTCTTACAGCATTTCCTATTCTTATTTCTGCCTATTCCAAATTGCTAAAAGGAAAAGTTTAGACAGAATTTGATCAATTAGATCACTAGGCTCCTAGAGCAAAAGAGATGCAGCAAGTCGGAAAAAAACAAAGGAAAGATGAAATGTGATTTCAAGTGTATGAAAATGAAAAGAAAAATAAGATGAACCTATGAATAAGCAAAGAGCTTAATAGTTCCCTATTAATTGTTTCATAGAAGTATTTTTTGAAACAACCTCTGAACAAATTATTGTATTATTTATATATATATATTGATAATTTATATATATATATATATATATATATATATAGAGAGAGAGAGAGAGAGAGAGAGAGAGTATATTTATATATTGATAATTTATAAACCAAACCAAAACAAAGCAAAAGAAGCCAATTTCCACAAGCTATACAACAGGCATTATTCTTTGGAGTACATGAATTATACAACTCAGGTTTAGAACCATGATTATTTTAGCACCTTGCACAAAGTGACACAGACACTAAATGCAGAATGCTAGGATCAATATCTTAGTAGAAGGCTAAGATTCTATTAAATAGCACTGAAATATTTTTTACATTAATTACTTTTGGGGGGGTTACTGTGGATTGAACTCAGGGGCACTCTACCACTAAGACACATCCCCAACCCTATATGTATTTTATTTAGAGACAGTGTTCCACTGAATTGCTTAGTGGCTTGCAGTTGCTGAGGTTGGCTTTGAACTCAAAATTTTCCTGCCTCAGCCTCTGGAGCCACTGGGATTACAGGCATGAGCCACCAGGCTGGACCACATTATTTACTTTTTAATTCATAAGCTCTATCTAAACTGTGAAACTGGTAGTTGTGTGGAGATAAGATTACCTTCCAGATGGATTTGTTTATCTGTCCACTTATCTATTCTCCCACCCACACATATCACAATCAGGTAATGAAATGCACTGGTTACCTGCAAACAGATGAAAAGGGTAGAAAAAAGTGTCAGTTGACTCATGTCCTCAAATCTCAAAATGAGAAATTTCATTACTGGGTAAAATTATAGAAAAATAAACTTTACTCAATTTTCACTACAGAAGAATCTTCTGAAGATGGCACTGAGTCATCGGGGCAAGAAGGTTGCTATCTACCTATCTATCTATTTATCCACCTGTCTACCTACCTACTATCTATCTCTCTATCCATCATTCCTCATCTACCTCTCTAATGTTTATCTATCAAACTATATATGAATATTTTCTTGGTAAACAGAATGAGCATCATGAAGTTCTATTTTTCAAACTACTTCAACTAAAAATAGCCACTGAATATTTGTTGAATAAAACTAAAATGTTCATACCAACTTCTTTTATTTTATCTTCTCTTACTACAATAATTTCTACTATTATTTTGTGGGGTTTTATTGTTTTATTTATTTTCCATTTAGCTCTAGTAAATTAAAATTCACTAGCAGGATAATGATGTTGAAATAGTTTCCTCGTCAAGGGAAAGAGTCAAAAATAATAACTACAAAGAAGCTAAGGAGCATTTGTAGATCAATTAATGTTGAAATCAAAGTTATGTTGGATTTATTTAAAAACAAAACTTTTTCTATGAACATTTAATTAATCTGGCTAGTTAACTTTTTCTACTTTAAGGATCCATAAACCTTTATTCAATTTCACTTTTGGTGTGACTTTTATTAATATCTATTTCTCATATGCTTACTTTTAAATTTAAATTATTTGCTTAAGAACTATAATTTGATTTACCTCCTTCTTCCCATAGTTTTCTTACCTGTAAGTTCTTTCTTAACAAACATAAGTAAACCAATTTCCTGCCACAAATCAACACATAAAAAATAGTCCCCAACAGCTAGATTTGAACTGCCAAGCTTCATCAGAAATCTGCCATTAGCTAGATAAATTATATCCCAGATTATATACAAAGTCAGATTGTATATCAGATTTCCTTATATTATTTATGACTTTCCTAGAAATCTTTTTCATTAATATTTTCACATCTTTGTTTACACCATTCTTGATGCCATCATCTTTTCTTCCCATAATTTCTATTAAGGGTACATAGATTTCCTTTTTTTCCCCCTTTTCTTTTTCCTAAACCTTTAGTTAATGGAGAATAACCTAATATAAAACAAGATAAAACACAAACATATCGTTCAATTTCTTCAGATGAAGCAATAACTTTTTGGCACAAGGTCACATACTAATCTTTTAAACCTTTATTACATTAAATTAGAAACCAAAAAGGCTCTCTTTGTACCTCTTTCAATGTCTGCATTACTGCTAACTGAAAACTCTATAGCAGGTTAATGGAAAAGAAGAAAAGAGAGCAGGAATATTAGGCTAATGCCTTCAGATGACCACTGTATCAAGGACAGGCTAATATGAGCAGTGTCCTGGTTGAAAGAATAGAATACCCTTAAGATATTCTGTAGGAGTATTCTGAGGATATTCTAAGTAGAAATATTATAAGCAGGAATACTTTTGTAAGAATAGCTGTTTCTCTCTATTTTACTCTCTTTAGTTATCTAATAACTGATGATAATTTCAGTACTTTTTGTGTAACTCAAAATGTCTTTCAATTGCCAAAAGATTTATGTTTAAAAATGCTTTATATTACCCTTTGGTTCTGAAGTATCCCTAAAAGCTCATGTGTTAGAAACATGGTTCCCAATGCAGCAAGCTTCAGAGATAGGGGTTTCAGGCAATGATTAGGACTCTGACTTCATTAATGGATTAATCCAATTGGACTACTGTGTTACCACCCAGTAGGTAGGTTGGGTTTGGCTGAAGGAAGGAGGTTATTGGAGGTGTGGTCTTGGACTATAACTATACATGGTCTTTTCCTTCTTTCTCCCTAACCCATCTGTCCTTCCTACTCATCATGAGCTGAGCAACTTTTCTCCACCATATTCTTCTACCATGATGTTCTGCCTCAAATTAGGGCCAGAGCAATATAGTTGGTTGATTATGAAATGAAGACTCAAAAACCATGAGCCAAAATTTTTCTCCTCTAATTGTTCTAGTCAGTTATTTTGGTCACAGGTATAAAAAGCAGACTAACACAATTTTAATCTGTGAAGTTCTTATTTGCCTGAAGGATTATTCAAGCAATATCATATACAAATACATTTATATGTAATCAGGAGTCTCTGCCATCATATCCCTCAACTTCTAGAATACATGGCCCTTAAGAAAAAGAAAGAAAATGAAAGAGTTTATTATTTGAAGATAGTTTTAATAAAAATAGACTAGCTATGAAAAGCATTTATTTATTTATTATTTATTTTGGTACTGGGGATTGAACTAAGGGGCAATTGGCCACTGAGCCATATTCCCAGCCTATTTATATGTTTTACTTAGAGACAAAATCTCACTGAGTTGCTTAGAATCTTGTTTTTGCTGAAGGTAGCTTTGAATTCATGATCCTCCTGCCTCAGCCTCCTGAGCCTCTGCGATTGCAGGCATGTGCCAACATGCCCCCTGAAAAGTATTTTTATATGAGCAAAAATATCTTCCTCATGCCTTTTACCACATATCATATAAGAATGTATTATATTCTTCCTAAATAATAAGCCAACTGGCACATAATTTAATGGTAGTCTGAATTCCCTAAGTTCAAGGGACTTTATCTTATTATAATGTACATACACTTGGAATAACACGCATGCTGATAATGGAAATCTGCATTTCTCCATTTATTTTGCATGCTTTTAAACTTAAGAAAGTTGCAAGGATATTATCATAATTAATTTACAGACTTAGATAAGTGTAATATATTGATTATTTTACTTCAATTATCAATTATGTCCTCATAATCTCTAAAATTTTTCATTTGAAATTACGTTAAAATTTCTACATTATGATCAGTTATTTAAATATCTTTTAGGTTAAAATGTAAATACATAGAAATTTTGTTGTTCATAATATTTTTGCGCAAATTAAATAGCTTCTTTGTTTTTTATAATTTTGTAAACCAACCTCAATCTAACTAGGATTTAACAAACTAATTTACATGGACAACCAAACATTTATTTATTGGCTTGAGGAAGTACCATATGAGAATCTTACTTAACTATTACCACGGGTGAGAAAAGTCACATATTTAGCTAAGTTCTATGTAAACATTTTCTGTAATACCTTTTTTTCCTCTTCGAAATTTCAGATGTATTATTCACTAATTCTATATCAATAGGTATTGGGCCACATAATACAACATTTGAATCAGATTATTAGAGAGTGTTCTGTTTATTAAATTCTCTGTGGGTTCATTCATGGTATACAGTGTTGGTACATTTTACAGATAAATAACACTCCAGATAGTCCATGAAAAGTTAAACATAGGGCCACCCAGATAATACCAGCCTTTGTCAGATTCATTCAAAGTGGGTTTTACTTTTTCCTTTAGCATTTTCTAAGAAAATCTCCACATGGGTGGGTATATAGTTAGTTTAATTTGGTATATCATTTCAGAGAATCATTTAATATTGTTTAGATTTTCAAGTCATCTTAATGGTAAAAGAAGATATATACATTTAACAATATTGATCACATGTTCAAATCCTATACTTAATGAAATATTAAATACTAAATAGAAATACTAATGAATTTTAATAAGGTCATAAATATTTGATAGAAAAATACATTTTTAAATATTAACTTTTATCATGACAAATTTGCTCTTATAACTCTACCTTGTCTTCTACACACTCTACCAGACTTTTATCTTTGCTATATGCCACATGTTAAAATGCAAGTAATGTGAATTATGTATTTGTTCTATACCTGAAGGAAAATTGACTTTCAATTATTAATAACAAACCTAATTTTAACTGCTTACTAATTTTACATCCCAATTGGGACTGAAACATATTGTTATATAAATCCAATGATTTTACTTGAGCTAACATGACAATAGTCTTTTTATTATAACATACTAAGATTTATACACATTTTCCCCATTCTGCGTTTAGTGGAGGACATTTTTGTATAAACTAGTGTTCCTTTCCTCTTTTAACATATCATCATGTTAATATAATATGTTATAGAATTATTATTATCTTCTGTTTGAAATATTGAATTCATATTTGGTAAGGGAATTCTATAAGCAGTACAACTTTTAGACCTATATAATGTTTTTCAATATGTCAGTTTTAAAATAGTTGTCAACTGCCCACCTAGATGGAAAAAACAAGCTTAGGTAAACACCAGAAATCAGAAATAATTGACAGTAGCTGTAAGAACAAATGATGTATGCCTCTCATGGGAATACTCAGCTTGGACAATTTTGTAATTCTGCTGATTTTTCCTGTTCCTTCCATGTTTACTTATGGTTTGTGAGAAATAACTATGTTATTAGTTTGTCTTTTAAATGGAAAAATAACACAAATAATATCTCTACCTACCTACCTATTTACACATGAAAATATTATTTAGAGAGGAGCTGGTTTTCAGGTACAAGACTACAATTAGGTAGATAGAATGAATTCTAGTGTTCTACAGTATAGTAGGGTGAATGTGGTTAACATTTTATTTTTTCCAGTTCTAGAATTTGAACTCAGGACATTGCACATGTTAGACAAGTACTCTAATACTGAGCGACATCCACAGCAATTCATTATGTTTCAAAATTGCAAGAAGAAAGGAGTTTTAATATTCTAAACACACAAAATGATAAATATTTGAGGTTATGATATAGTAATTATGATTTAATTATTGCATGTTATATACATGTATACATGTATTCAAATACTACACTACTGCATTCCATAAATATGTACAATTTTTATGTATAAATTGAAAAAAGATACACATTATATATGTAAAATATATTTTCATTTTAATATACTGAAATATAGTAAAATGATTCCATTTTTTTAAGTAAATAGAGTAGGTTGATAACAGTACATACTATGTCAAGTTTTATTAAAAAACAAATAATCAATGTTTATTACCTTTTAATTGCTTTTATTAGTCCTTGAGCACACCAAGGATATTCCTAGGTGAAAATTTCAGTTCACTAAAGACAAGTTATATTCTGATTACCAATGCTGTAAAAGCACATTAATATAAGAACCTTATTACTATATAATGACATAATTCCCTTTTGACAGTAAATTACCCACACAAAGGCGTATATCATCCACCTGATTTCTACTTAGAAATGCAAATTTGTTTAGTAATGACACTCATTAAGATGTCCAAATGGGGCAGCCATTGAAAATCATTTATCACAATGAAATTAATCATAGTAAAAGTGAATGTCCCAACATAAATTATTATTCTCTTTATAGGTTTATATGGTCATGAAAGTCAGCATGGTACATGAATTAAATGTAGGCATTTAGATGGAGATAGCTATAGTGTGAGTGAACCTCTTCTGTTGGAACTCTTATGGTTTCAGTCAATTCAGTTAAATTTTCAGTGCTTCAGCCTTTCCTTTTATAAAATGGTGATATTATCAACTGTGGTGACAAAGACTAAGGGAAATAACATAAGTGACTACTATATGAATATTATTAACTATTACATAAATGACATTTGTTGGTTTTGCTTAAGAATTTAAACTATAGTGGGCAGGGCTAAACCTTTGAGATATCCTCCATTAAGCATCTATAATTCATTTAATCTTTTAAAACATATTTTCCCCCAGTGGAATTTCTTTGAGAAGGCTGCCTTTGAGCTGACACTAATCAGTGCCATGGATACATTCTCAGTACTGTTAAATACTCTTTAGGCTTTTGCTAACCCTCTTCCCTGACCAATATTATATGATCTAGAATGTTGACACTTTTTTTTTTCCTTTTTTCTTTTTGGTACCAGGGATTGACCACAGGGAGGCTTAACCACTCAGCCACATTTCCAGCCCTTCTTTGTATTTTATTTAGAGACATGATCTCACTGAGTTGTTAAGTGCCTCGCTGAGTTGCTGAGGCTGGCTTTGAACTTATGATCCTTCTGCCTCAGCCTCCCAAGCCACTGGGATTACAGGCATGCACCACCATACCCAGCTCTTATATGATCTAGAAATCCCTATTCAACTTTAATATCCACATCAAGGCACCTTGAGCAGCTTTGCTGAGTTCTAGAAATTAAGACAACAATCCTGTCCAGCTTCTGAGTATTTTTTAACTTACATGTGACTTGCACAATAGTCTGCTATCTTCTATTTAGGTTTTCAAACATCTATTTGGTAAATGTTAAATTCTAAAACTACTGACTCTAAATTTTCCTTCCCTATCATTGGTTGTGATGATTGTGGTTCCTGGGGCAGCAGTGGGCAGGTGGAAGTGGCAGGACACAACTGATTCCACTTCAGCAAATATCCCTTCAGTCCATAGAACTGCTAAAGTTGCTTCTTGGTCTCTCCTCTGTGTTGATGTATGCCATGGAATAAGATTTAGTATTTGTAACTTTTCTGCTATTCACATTTGAATTTATTGGTTATGTCTCCTTTCAAGCAATCCAGGTACAATCTATATACCGAAGTTGAAGATTTCGATGCATTATGCTTCACATAAATATCCATAGTTTAAATGTATGTCATTAAGGTATGTTGAAGCCTAATGAGTAAATTTTGTAGATATTTAGGACCAAAACAATTAGACAATTTGGGTAAGTAAAATAGATAAGTCAAATACAGGAAACAACTATAAAGCTCTCAAAATATTTCTGGGAATTAATTTTTGTATATATTTGTATATTTTTTTCTAATAAGAATGAAATATAATTGGGTTCACAGTTTTGATTTTTTTTTCTTTATGATTGTGTATGTATACTCTATGCATCTAAAGTATAAAACTACTGAATCAAAAATGGGAATTTTAAATATGGGAAAATTTGACTGTATGAAGATACTGTATTTTTAGCTAATTCCTTATGTGGACCAAATAGGAAATATGTAGTTAATTGCTCTTAGAATATTATGTAGTTGTTCCTATGAGCTATCATTTTTAAATATAGAAAAACATTACTACATACCTGAAGAATAATTTAATTGAGGTTCTTGAGCAGATTTCAGTGAGTCTATGCAGTATTTGTAATTATGTGGAAAATGTTTGCATCCATGTATAGGTTAATTTATTCTCCAAAGAATTCCACATTTCATCAGATTTTAAAAAATAAATTATGTGGGTTTATTTTTCTCCCAGAAAGTTCATCGAGTTGTTATAATGTGATAATGTAAGGCCTTTAATGAATGACATTTTTTCCCTTCATATTGTATAATACTACTCAAATTATCACACATAACCCTTTCTCTAACTTGTGTGAGTGAGTAACTGTTTGGTGTCCACATTTGGCAAAGTCTCTGCATCATGCAGACTCTGTGGTTTGCACACACAAAATCAGTTGCAAAGTCTGATTTTTAACTTACTCTTCATATGCTTCCACCTAGTTCTCACTATTGGATTCTGATCCTTGGTAGATTTTGTTACTAGTCCTCATAATAGTCAACAGTTTCCAGATGTGTGTCTATACCATTTCTCATTGCACTTAAGAGTAATGCCCAGCAGGTCATTTAACTAATTCACAGAGAGCTCTATCTCCAGTGTTCTTATTTTCCTTGGCTGAGAAACAGAGAAAAAATTGGTTCACCTTTGCATCATACTAACCATTAATGGTATCAAGAACTTGATTTTATTTCCCAGATCTCACTGAAGAGGTCTGTGGGTAAAATTTATAATGTTGTTCTCTATCTTCTATTTTTTCCACATTGCTATTCTTTACAGGGCTCATAAACTCAGCAAGACAGCAAACTAATCCTGTCAGATTTCCAGTTTTTATTTTCCTGGTAATTTGTTTACTGCTAGAAAACAACTTCTATCTTGTAGGGTTGTTTTTGTCCCCTTTATTTTATTTTGTTTACATTTTTTATCATCACTCTGTTTCTAACACTAGGCAACAAGCAAGAAGGAAAAAAGGGTCAGTAATATGAAAGAAAAAGAGGATAAATAAGTACTAACAAACTACTAACAAAGCTAGCAGAAAAGAATACATTCAATGATATTGTCAGCACATAACAGGTATAAAATAATTCAGCTTTCTGAAAACGTTAAGGGCAAGCTAGATAATACATAGAGAAAAAGTCTGCTGGATTTCCAAACACAAGACCATGTCTAAAAACACTGTCCCAAATACCTATCACAGCTTTTCATATCCAACATTTTGATAAATTTGATTTTTAAAATATCTAATTAATTAATAAATGGGAAGTAGTGATATCAAAAAGCAAACTTGATGTGGCAATGATATAAAACATGCTTCATCATCAGATGATTAACTGCCTTAGTTGACAAAGTAAAATATTTAGTAAATTTTTCTTCACTTTAATTAGTGTTACCTTGGTCAATAAGCTATTTATCAAAAATAGTCTGCAACCTTTCATTCGTACTGTGACTATTCATAAGTAGCAAGATTGTAAATTTAAAAAAAATTCACAATACTCTGTAAAACTCAACTCTTTACCTGAATCCCATTACCTTGAAATTAACATTAAAAACTTGTTTAACATGTAATTTAGTCAAAGCTTCTTCTGAGACTATATTTATTAGCTTCCAGAACACACTATTGTCTGTGTAAAATGCAATGTTCCCAACAAAATCCCTCTAACGTCTATGATATCCCACTCTCCCTCACCTTTCCCTGAAAACGTAAAACATGAACAAACTTCCAAAGTTTAAAATTATATTAGACTTAAATAAGATTTAACATTAATCCACTACATTTTGACTAAGTATCTTGAGCACATTCCTAATTACTTGTCTGCATTTTGAATTTAAAATTAATACAATTCTGAATGGTTGCTAATATTTATGTCGATAGAAGTGGGGCAATATTAACCAAAGAGAATTTGTAGGTAAAAGTGGATACAGTTTTCTCTTTACCTTCCATAGTTTAAAAAAAGTCTTATTATGTAATAGTTATATTGGGCAAACTCTATAAGGACTTCTTAGATATTGAAAATAAGTACTCTTGGACGATCTTTTCCACATTAATAAGAAAAAAACAAACAGAGACAAGTGAACATTTTTGGCTCTTCTTCAGTATTTTCTACTCATAGTTCACTTCCTAGCACACCTAATAATTCTGTTCTGACTACAATTCTAGCCTGACACTTACATCAATAAAATTAATGGAAATAATCATTAAATAATTTTTTAAAAAATCAAATATTTACAAATCTCCAATATTCCTATAAACATTAAGAATACTATTTATCAATAAACATTTTGTTCATTAATAAATTTAGGTCTTTCTTCTGGGGATATCTGAGATTTATACAATATTCCTAATAGAAAAATCAGAATCCTAGTCAATCAAATGTTTGGAAACATATATAGGCTTTACTAATTTATTATTTTCTGTATTTTTACCTGTTACTAAAATTTTGAAGTAAAAGTTATTTAACTTATGTAGCAGTTTGATTCATTTCAATTTAGTCAACTGAGAACTCATAATGTATAAATGTACATATGTGATTAATGTATTCTTATATTACAAAAATGTGATAGGTGAAGTTGTAGCTCAGTGGTAAAGCACTTGCCAAGCACATGTCAAGCACTGGGTTCTATCCTCTGCATCACACAAAAACAAATAATTAAAATGAAGGTTTTTTTGTCCATCTACAACTAAAAAAATATAATAATAATATTTAAAATGTAATAGGTGAACCTTTGCTCTCAGGAATTCCACAGTCTCAAACCATGTGCAAGCACATTATTTGTTCACATAATAAATCTTTTTATGAGTTGCATGTTCACAATTTTTCTAAAAGATTAGGTGTGCAATAAGACAGGACATCAAAAGCCTTAAATGCAGAGGAAAATGAAAAAGTTTAGGAAATCCGAAACCATATTTGGAGGTGAGCAATAGTCATCTTAATGTTGATTGAGCAAGATGAAGAGTAAAGAATTGCTCGCAAATACCTTGAATACCACAAGAAGAAATTGTATCAATGTCATCAATTGAGAGCGAGGAGATTAAAATATGTATAAGCTACATACCTAGTGGGTAAAACATAAATTAAAAATTAGAAAGCAAAGGAGCACAACCTACAGTTATAATTTAAAATGTAAATAATGCATATAGAGGAAAATAAATTATAATTTCAGATTAATAAAAATTAAGTAGAATATATTGTATATTATTGACAACATATTACCATTCTTTTAAACAAGAACTGTCTATTAACAGTCATCCAGTCTGAAGCAACCAACTTGTTTTAAGTCGTTCTGTCTATTATAAGAAGGCACTATAGACTGGGGGACTTATAAATAGCAGAAACATTTGTCACGGTCCTAAGAGCTGAGAAGTCCAATCTAAGACCTTGGTAGATATAATGCTTTCATGAGGGTTCACTTCTCAGAGAGAAGTTTCTTTGTATAGTGTACCCTCACATTGTGGAAGGGACGAGATGCTCTCTGGAACCTCTTTAGAAGAGCATAGTCCTCTGCATGAGGGCTCTGTGCTCATGATATAATAATTTCTAGTACCATCTTAACAACCCTTAGGAAATAGGAGTTTGAAACTTGCATTTAGGGAGTAAATGAACATTCAGACTACAGCACTGGCGTTTTATTGAGGGCCTGCCATATGCCAGTCTCTGCTAACTGTGCTCCTGGTATTGCCCACACAGAGACGCAAGGTGCAGGCTGGTGTCTGGTTACAGATGAATTATATCTCACTGATGAGTGCCTAAAATTATGGACATTTCTCTTACAACAGTTAAAGGGAAATATTTTAATCCATAATAGAATGTTGTTGATTGATCCATTAATACCAGTTTAAAACTGAAATAATTGACACTGATCACTCAAGGTAATGGAAGCATCAAGATACAGGGAAATATTTAATTCAGTCATCCTTAATTTTCCCAGCATAAAATAATATATATGAACCTATATGTGCACATATATAATGTATACATGAGAACTTATTTATTTTTTAAGTCTGCTTACAACACTATGAAGTATTCTGAAAAAAAAAATTACATCTCTGAGTTGAAGCTTTATAAACAGTGAACAGAATTTCAATAAAAAGAAAGCACTTCTTACTAGAGTAAGAATTAGCATTGCCCTACCTCAGTTTAGCAAACAAAATGACTTCCCATGACTGAAATAAATGGAGCTTGGGATATAGAAATCCAGAAAATCCAGATTTATATAATAATATAATAAATAGATCAGCTAAATACTACAATACTAATAGTAATGTGAATAATAATGCTATAAATTATATAAATAAGAGTAATGATCACCATCACAAGCCACTGATAACCTGAAATATTAATACCCAATAATAGCAGTCAATATGTATGCAGTACTATTTGTGGCTTTTACAGTCAAAATTGATTTTTTAAAACTATAGGAAAATTTAACGTTCACATTTAAAATGAACAAAGTCCATTGAAAACTTTTGTATTATTTAAAGTAAGATACCTAGTAAATGGACATAGGATCTAAAATTCATCTCTCCCCACTTCAGTACTTTTTTCCCCTTTTTTTGGTTCCTTCCTAGTTACCTGCACATGATCTGAAGTATACCCACTCCACTTTAGTGAGTAACATTTCAAAGAATCGTTAAGGTATAAAACTCCCCAGCTTTAAGGGTTTTGACTTTTCCGATGACCTTTTCCAGCAGGTTGTACTGTACATGAATAGTTCCTTTGTAAAAGAGCTCATAGTTGGCAATCAACCTCTGAGCAATGCTCTACTGTCAAGGACCTCCATAGTGAGTGCCATGTCTCATGGTCAACTTTCATGTGATGCTCTGTTTCCCCAGGTTGAAATCTTCACTATGTTATTTTTTTTATAAATTTTGAAGTATTATTTTTATGTTACCAAGAGCTAGAGTCTGTTATACAATGTAGCAATTGCATTCACATAGGCTTATGGGGAAAATGACATATCTACTACTTTTTTACCATATATATCTATAACATTTTTACAGGTAATTCAAGAGAATGTGGATCTAATGATAGAATTTGTTTGTTTTAACTTTGGGTCACTATAAACCAATTAGATAAGTAGAAATAACAGTAATCTGGGGAAAATTTTTATATATTTATAATGGTTCATATAACAAATAGATTAGCTAAATAAAGCTAAGAAAAGAATTACACCCTTTTTAAAATTGGGATAAAAAGGATTCTGTGAACAAAAGACAGTTAAAATTCATATCAATCCAAAGCGAATTTTTAGAATGGCATATTTTTAAAAGTATGGATAAGAGTTTAAAATGAAATGCAATAATCATTGAAGGCAGTCTTGGTTTTAGGGGTACATCATGACAACTAGTTCCAGATTATATTTTGAAATAATTACTGGACTTGGCAACCTTGAAATTGCAATGGCTAAATGTAGTATATCTTGCTGCCAGTAAACGTTTGACAAAGTTTCTCTTAATAGTCTCTTCTAAAAACATGGAGACATGTGAATTCATGATAATGCATAAGGTTGTTTTAATTAGTTAAGCAAGCATACTCAAATAGAACTAGTCACTGAAATTGCAGACATCAATCTAAGGCTAATAAATAAAATATATTTAATATATTCATATTTATTAGTGTTAAATAATACATCCAACACATTAGTACCTTACATAAAGGTGGTGGTACATGTTAAGGAGTATGTGAATAGCACAAATCTGGTACATTGGATTTTAAATTATGATTCAGAAAATTTCTTCAGGTTAGAATGGTGTATACAATTTAATAAAGTATGCAAACAAGAGAAAGAATTTCTTATATTAAATTTCAAAAGAATTAACTGGATAATTACAGTTCAGGAAAAGAAATAGTTTAACAGTGTTTCCTTTGAAAATATTGCAGGTACCAAGCTATAATTGACTCAGACTCAGTGTGAGCCATCAGCATGACATGGATGCCAAACAGGGGAGAAAAAAAAAAAGAATCTGAAGTCATTTGAGCTGCATTAACAAAAGGGTAATTGTCAGAATGGGAACGCCAGGGGCCCTTTGACAAAGTCCTCATCACATCAGTGCTTGAGTGTGCTCTTAAGACATCATGTTTTAATTCAAAGTTGGCAATTTTCAAAATAAAAATCAGTAAGGACACTGGTAATTTCCAAATGTATGCCAGTTTGAACAATGGTACTTTTTTAGGAAAGATATTATTAAAAGCATCTTGATAAGGTATCTAAGTGACTCTCACACTATCTTAGTAAGAGATGAAGGAAATTTTGAATCTGAAGCACACTCACAAACTTACTTCCAAACTGCCATACTCATTTGCTGTTCAGAAATGTGGTAGCTTATTATCTTGTAGTTGGCTGTCCCTGGAAATACCTGAAAAGCCCAATAATGTTCACAATACATCTTTATATTTGTGTAGTGCTTTATACCAGAGTCAATATAATCCTGAAAACACGTATTGCTTTTAGATTTCTTAACATAGCCTGTAGAGTCAGGAAAGTTAAGCCTTTTCCCTGGGCTCACACCTATACTAAGTGGCTGGTCTGTAACTATATTATCTATAAAGATGCCTGATGGTGCTGAGCTCTCATAGTGCATAGCTGTCAGCTGTGGGTGGCAGCCAGAGAGAAAAACCAGGCCTCATGCTACCTTAAAACCACATAATGAATGAGCCTTTTTAATGTTATTATAGGGTAAACAGTGAAATTGATTTAATTTTAGATTTTTTGGATTAATCAGCACTCTAATATGGGCATTGCTTTATTATTGATCACATATAAACAGGTCTGGTTTCATGACATTTTCTACTGTGTGTTGGAAGCAAAAACAAAAAGTTTTCTTTTTACTAAGTTTTAAAAGGTGGTCATGACATAGGGAGTCAAATTGATTGCTGTGCATAAAACAGCAAGAAAACAAATATTTTCTTTGGGTTCAGAAAAATAATTGAAAATGTATATGGTAATTACATAATATAATCTTTGCTACCAGTAAGTGAAGGCCAAATATTTGCCTATGACAAAGCAATTAATTATGGCTTGCTCTAGACATTTTTCTACATCAAAATATGTGAGAACTTTATTTTCTCTAAGCCAAAGACCATTATATATTTGTCAAGCTCTTCAAGGTGTTTCTCACATGATTTCTTTAACTGGGCCTATCACAAATTATCATTGTTTTAATTATTTAAAAAAGATGAAGAGTTTCAGTTCGCCACCATCATGAAGGAGAGAAAATCACAGGGCATTAAAGAGAAAATGAATCTACATGTGCCAACATATGCCATGGTAAATTGAGCAATTAGCAACAGATTTTTGTGTTGAGAAACTCTATACTAGTGTTCCTGAAAACTTGGAAGTGGCTATCAAATATGCCCATGTGTGGTTAGGAGAGACTTGAGCTTCTATAACTAGAATCGGGTTGTCAAATGCCCATAGAATTCCTTATGGAGCAAAAGGTCATAATGTCAGTACTCTTTCAGTGTTCTTTAGTCTATAGTGTGTATGTGTGTGTGTGAGGTTTCTTCTTTTAAACTAATTTATAAGCTTTATTTTTTATTTAAATTTATTATAAGAATTTTGATGAATGGAGAATTGGTACTACATGGAATCTACTCATATTAGTCTATATTCTCTTAAGAAAGTACGGGATGCATTTATTGATTGGTTTATTTATTTATTTTTTTGGTGTTAAGATTTTTGAGTTCTTCATATATTCTACAGATTAGTGCTCTATCTGATGAGCATGTGGTAAAAATTTGCTCCCATTCTGTAGACTCACTGATTGTTTCTTTAATTGAGAAGCTTTTCAGTTTGAATCCATCCCATTTATTGAAGTAAGCCAATCACAAAAAAAAACAAATGCTGAATGTTTTCTCTGATATAAGGGGGGTGACTCAAAGTGGGATAGGGAGGGAGAGCATGGGAGGAAAATTACCTCTAGATAGGGAATAGGGGTGGGAGGGCAAGGAAGAGAGAAGGGGAATAGCTAGGATGGTGGAAGGAGAGGGTCATCATTATACAAAATGCATGTATGAAGATGTGAATTTGGTGTCAACATACCTTATATACAAACATAGATATGATAAATGGTGGTGTAAAGGTGTATTAAGAATTATATGCAAAAAAATAAGAAAGCTCATGTGTAATGGCATAATTTGGTGTGAGCATAATTTATATACAGAGTTACAGATAATTATGAATGTAATGCTCTCCACTATTGTCATGTATGTAAGAAATAAATAAAAAAAAGAAAAAAAAAGTAACACCAAATAAATGAAATTTATGTGAAGGACATTTTGTATTTAGGAAATCCATTAGAGTGTGGAAAAGAATGTTTTCAAAAAATATCACTACCACATAGGCCTAAGGAATCTAGAATTGATAACTTGAAAAAGGCAGAAGCAAAGAGTATTTTTCTTAAATGTGATAACGACATGTATGGACAATACAAATTAATATAATTATATATATATATATATATATATATATNATATATTCATTCCAAGTCACTCAGATAATTTTTTAAAAGACTATAAAATTTTCTGCAGAGGAAATGTAATTTAATGAATCACCTTATAAATGCTTAAGATATTTAAACAGGTATAGATTGATCTAAGTATGTAAATATACACATGTATATATACATAAATGGAAACATAAGTAATATTATAATTATGATATACATTAAATGTAAAAGAATCTCAACAAATTATTGATAAAATTTTTACATGTACATATATAATGTACTCTTATTCTTCCACTCTTTCTTTGATATGAAGAAGAGATACTCAATAAGGTCTTGCTACTCATTTGTTCTCTATTCATTTGTGTTTCAAGGATTACTAAAGACTTATGAGTTGAGTTCAGTAACATGAGTTTAATTCTGTTTTAACTTTTCATAACAAAAGAAGCTAAATTTTGTTTTTTTGTAGTTACTTCTGTTTAATCTGTATGTTCCCTAGGTCTTCATTCCTTTAGGGTCATGGTTTTAACAGCATCTTGGGGATTATTAGCTTCATCTCTCCTTTATCCTCAGTTGTTTTATTTTTATTTTTTCAAAATACAATAAAATGAAACCACTCAAATTATTTTTTAAACACTATAAAACAAACAAAACCACTCAAAACCAAACCTTTATAAGCATGATTAGCATTTATTTCAACACTCACTGTGCTTCAAGCACTGGGCCTGATTTACTTGAACCTGCCTAGCAACCCTGGGCAATGAGCATAATATAACATCCTTTGAGGTACAGAGAACTGAAAGAATGTTCACAACACTATCAGAACTAGGACTTGAATCCTGACTAGATGCACGATTTGTCTGCTTAGCCACTCAGTTCCATTGCCTCCAATGCAAAAACGAAGACAGTATATTTTTTTCTTCCTGTGGTATATAAATGTAATGGCTTTAAAAATGAATATTTATCATGTCACAAGGTCCATGGGTCAGGAATTTGGGCAAATTTGGCAGCTTCCTCTACTCAGGAATCACAAGGTTGCATAGAGGGGGTCAAGGGGCTTTGTTCCCATCTGGAACTCTAGGTAATTTTCCAGGCTCACATTGTTGTTGATGGATTTCAGTTTGTTGTGGTTGTAGGGTTGAGGTCACAATTTTCTTGCTGAGTGTTAGCCAGGAGTTGCCCTCAACTCCTTGAGGGCCAATGAGTTCCAGTCCACCTGACCTTGCTCAGACTATCTTACAAACTAGTAGCTTACTTCTTCACAGCCAGTTAGAGAATTTCTCTCTCTAGCTATTCTGCATGGAATCAGATGAAATCCCATCATCTTTGTCACATTATGGTGGCTAGAAATGAGCATAGGCACTCAAGGAGAGAGAGACAGGGAGAGTCTGACTAAACTACAACACACAATTTGACCTACCACCCAGATCTCTCTTCTGCTCTAAAACCTTGTACTTTCTTGCAACTTTTAGTCCAGCTTCATCATTACAGAAGAGCCTTTATTTGCTGAATTTTTTCACCTTCTCTTGAGTGTTCCATCCTATGTTTAACCTTTGCTTTCAGTTGGGTAATATGTTTTGTTAATGTTGCTTTGTTTATAACCTACATTCTAATTTGCCATCTTCTAGCATTAATTTTTCTGATATTGTTTGATCATCCTGTGACATTTTTTTATAAGGTCAGTTTTATCTTTCTAAATTGAATGCTAATTCGTTGAACCTACAATATACAGTATTATTTGAATTTTTTTTCTTTCTTTACATTATGTATTATCTTATCCTGGTTTATTTTCCTTCCTAGGACTTGTTCCCCTTCTTTTTTTTTTATTTTTATTTTTAAAGAAATCAATGCTATGCCATTTAATATCATTGAGCTCAATATTTCCTTGAAAGACTTTGTGACTTCTTATTGTTTCTATTTCCTTGGTAGATTCCGGCGCAAGAATTCCTAAAACTAAAACCCTAAATGAACATTTCACCCAATTCAGGCATTTTATGATATAAACGACTCTTCAGTGTGCTTCCATGTAATTTAGCCACTTATCTGGATATCATAAAAATTCACTCAGCATATAGAAACACCACTTTAAAAATGTTGCAAATTGTTTCGGTATGTACATATTCAATTTTATTTTCAGCACATGAAAATACATTAATTGTTAATGACTTGATGCATAACTGTCTGAAAATATATATTGATACCACACATCAATGGAGTAATTTTTAGTTAGCATAAGTTAAACAAGTAAACAAATTGCTACATAATAACTTCATTGATATGATTCTTATATCTCACAGAAACACTATATTAAACCAAAAATCATGTATTTAATATAGCTCAACAAGCTAGCACACACCTGTAATCCCACAGACTCAGGATGCTGAGGTCCCAAGTTCAAAGTCAGCCTTAACAAATTAGCAAGTCCTCAAGTAACTGACCCTGTCTCAAACTAAATAAATAAATAATAAAACAAAATAAGAAGGGAAGGGTGGGGATGTAGTTAGTGGTAGAGCGCCCCTACATTCAATGCTCAATACCCACCCCCCCCACAAACACACACAAAGTGCTAAATATAGCCCTTTGGGACTAATTTATAACTATCTATGAAGACTACTAAAAGTAAAAAGCCAAATAACACATTTTTTTTTACAAAAATATCAATTTACTAAGATAGAATCAATTCCTTAGTCAAAAATACAAGTATCAAAAATACATAATAAGGCTGAGATTGTGACTCAGTGGCAGAGCACTTGCCTTGCACATATGAGGCACTGGGTTCCATCCTCACCATATAAAAATAAATAAATAAAATAAAGGTATTGTGTCTATAACTAAAAAAATATTTTAAAAAATACATAATATATATGAGTTTCTACAATAGAACCAAGAGAGTTCATTGAAAGATTTGCTAAGACTTTATATATTTTCTTCTTAAACCCAGCCTTTCCCTCCATTTCCAAATATGATAAATTAAGCCATCATGACTAATATTCTTGGATAACATACCCACACCTTATTGTAGTACATAAATCTAGTCCCAGTAAATATACCATCAACTAATATATTAAACCATTTTAATCTATTTATATTTATTACATAAACTTATTTCTGGAATCCCTCAAATGCATACTTAATAGTATAACCTCTCAAATGCAGATCATAGCATAAGGTCATATTGCTTAAGTAAAGAAGACTTAGAAATTCAGAGTTTTTTGTAATGTAGCCTAGGGAGAGGAAAAAGGTTCAAAGTATTTTAGCAGGGTATTATTCAGAATAGTAATACAGTAAAAGTTTATAGGCTTATAGAACTTTGGAGACAATGGAGTAATAAGAGGAAAAAGTAGAAATTTCTCTTCTTATATTGTATTAAATATCTCATGTCAACTGGAAAATATAGTTTCCTCTGGTTGCTTAGGACTACCCCTCTGTGATCTGCTAAAGGAGTAACTCACTTTGCATAGATGATGCTTGACAATATGCAGAAGGTGTCAGTCTATTTTATGGAAATTGATTCCAAAATGCAATAGCAGATTTCAATAGAAAATACACTTTTACTCTACACACACACACACACACATCACACAAATTTTATTTTCCAGTGAGTGGCCTTCCAAGGAACCCTCCCTTTTAATAAAAATGATAAGCTATTGACAGTTCATGAAAAACATTACCATTTTAATGAATATCAGTGTGATTATTTTCATAAGAAGAAATAACTTCTTTGTGTTTTTTTTTTATTTTTCCCTGGTAGGTTTTAATATATTATATATTGACCTTTCATCTCCCAGAAGTCCTGGATATGGGGACAAAGTCATCTGACCTTGTATGACACCAATTAGCCATTTCTATTGTATTAAATATCTCATGTCAACTGAAAAATATAGTTTCCTCTGGTCTTTTGTGCCCTTTAAAAGAATCATGTCTTTCTTAACAAAATGTGAAATAAGCAGTATGAAACAAAATGGTCACTTAATAAAAGGATACCCCATTGTGATTATTTTTCATTACTAATTAGAAATAACAAGATTTCAAAATTTGTTAGTATGATTTACCTCAAATTTTTTGCTGCTTTTGTACATATGAAAGTTATATTCACAATTGGGCTTTTAGACAATGAATTCATAACTGGAGTAAGCGAAATGCAGCACATATTACAATATCTTTTGAGTATTTTGAAGCATGAAACTTTGCCATTTTCATATGATCATTATCACTGATGGAGCTAGATAGGTGACTTGATATACAGTATATTATTGCTGTCAAATTTAGACACAGAATTTGACAGGACATTACACAAACAGTTTTTCACGACTGAAACAGGAACATTTTTGTCCTTCAATTCTTTGTTCTAAGACACTTTTGAGCATATATTTGATGTGATGTGTTGCAGATGCCCAGAATGTTAACAGAGTTATTTTTTGTAGTTTCATCAGATGTAAAGACAACTGGGAAATTAGACTCTTGCAGAAATAGACAAATCCTTGATTAAGAGCATGAATTTTGTTTTGCTTTGTTTCTAAATACTGACATTAGGAGAGAAAGAGGTTGAACACTTCTTTTTTAACTGCATTTAATGGCTTAAATACCACACTATTTCAAAAGGATACGTGTGATGTTAACTACCTGCATATGCTCATTTCTTTTTACGATCAGACCAAGTATGAACTTCCCCCCTCATTAATCCAATTTATTTATCTTCATGAGCTCTATTGCTTGTGAGTACTACTGTTTTGGAATCGATCAGTTACTTAAGTGAAAGGATTCAATCAGTATGGAGAACAAAGTTCTACCTTCTAAAGTATAAATATCTGATACTATAATTCTAGATCTTCTAGTTTGCTTTTGTAATTAACAAGATATAAATAATAAAGTTGATTATTTTTCAATATATTTTATATTAATGTTTCATGAAATAAACACAGTAGAACTTTCATCATTTATATATCTAAGTATTATCTGATTAGACATTTATCTCACTCTAAAATATATTTCTAGTTTTCTGTTTTGTTGCTGCATGTTTTGACTTATTTACTATATAACATAAAATGAATACAGGTTTGAGTTCAATCAATTGAAGTGTCTATTTTTTTGCCATGATTTATATTTAACATCAGTTATATATATAAAAAAATAAAAAAATGAACAGCATTTTTTTTTTTTGTATTTTGTTAAATGCTAAGTGATATCGTTTGGCCCTCATCAGGGATATCTACCATTCAGCAATATAATACCACAATTTTCTTGTGTGTCTTTCTGCTGCTAAAGTATGTGCCCTGGTTTTCACTGACATTGAATTATTACCTACAGCTATAAATATTGAGTCATTTTTAATTTTATGAGTGGCATTTTACAGGTAGAAGGTATATGAAGCCAGCCTCCCACATGGATAATGGTCTTCCCACCATGCTTTATTAAGTTAGCACACTTGGGTTTATGCTGCTTAATGTAAACTGACCCCTAATCTTCCTATAAACTATTATATTTTATTACAAATTATAGAGATGGAAACCTCATTTTCAGTTTTGGAATTAAAGAAACATTGTATTTTATTACTAAGGAACATATCAGTGAAAAAAAAACATTATGATGATTTTGATTGGTTGTAAATTCTTATATTTATTGTTGAAGTTTTGTTAAATTGAAAATAATGATAAATATAAATACATTTTCTGCTTTTTCGAGTTAACTTTTAAGATCAACTACTAAAATATATTTCATGGAAAAATACTATTTATTTATTCAATATGAAGTTTAAAGTGTTCTTATGTACTCTCTTTTTTTAAATTAGTATATAGTTGGAGGTAGACTCATTGAATATAAACTATTTCCTTTATAACTTTGTAACTTTTCAAAACAGGATGTATACAATTCTATATGATAATGTCCAACTTAAAAAAAAAGAATATGCTGTCATCCCATAAATAAGGAATTATAAACCAAGTTTACATTTTTTGTATATGACTATAAAACGAGGTGACCTTTTTCTAATGAATGAAAAATAGTCATAATTTGAAGAAATCTATATATGGTTAATTTTAAGTTTTATTTCTTACTTTTTTTAGTTAGTAAGATTAATTTTGACATAATTTAAAAAGCATGTAGTATAATTTGCTCAAATTCAATCCCCAGTGTTTCCACTGTCCTTTACTCCCTACCCCTGTTCCATTTCCATTTCTACTGATTTTTCTGATATTTAGTTTTAGACTTTTTTCTTGTGGGAGGGATAGTATCTTGTGGGTATACATAATGTTAAGATTCACCATGGTATATTCATAAATGTACATAGGAAAGTACATAGGATTCATTCCTCTGTTCTTTCCTTATATCATCTCTTCTCCTTCCTCATCAGTCACCTCCATCTAGCCCACCCAGGTCTTTCTTGTATTTTGATGGAAACCCCCACCCCACTTTTCTCTTTTTCTCACTGTCTTTCTATTTTTTCCCCTACTTATTTTAAACCAGGCACCACATATGAAAAAAAAAATCCGTCTCTGACTTTTTGACTCTGGCTTATTTCCCTGTCAGATCTCTATTTCCATCCATGTACCAGCAAATTCCATAATTTCATTCTTTTTTATGGCTAAATAAAATATTATTTAGCCATATTTTTTGTGTATACATACCACATTTCCTTTATCCATTCATCTGTTATGAGCACCTTGCTTTGTTCCATAGATTAACTATTGTGAATTGTGTCACTATGAATATTGATGTGGCGGAGTCACTATTGTATTAAAATTTTAGATCTTTGGATGAATATTAAGGAGTGAGTTAGGTGGCTCACATGGTGGTTTCATTCCTCACTTTTAGAGAAATCTCCATACTGCTTTTCAAGAATGGTTGCACTAATTTGCAGTCTCACAAACAATGTATATGTGCCTTTTTCCCCAAAACCTCAACAACATTTATTATTATCTGTATTCTGATAACTGCCATTCTGACAGAAATGAGATGTTAGTGTAGTTTGAATTGCATTTCCCTGATTGCTAGAGATGTTCAACATGTTTTCATATATTTCTTGGACTATGGAATTTCTTCTTTTGAGAAGTGTCTGTTTAGTTCCTATGCCAATTTTTTAATTGGTTTATTTGTTTTTAGTTTTGTTTTCAGCTTCAAGTTTTACTGAGTTTTTTATATACTCAGGATATTAATGCCATATATGAGAAGGTGGCAAAGATCTCCTATTCTGTAGGCTTTCTCATTATTTATTATTTTCTTTGCTGAGCAGTAGTTTTTGTTTTTTTTATTTAGTGATTTTTTTTTTAAATTTGCTATGATCTCAATTACAGATTTCTGGTTTTATTTCTTGTACTTTAGGAGTCATGTTAAAGTAGTTGGTCCCTTTGCCAACATGTCAGAGTCTAGGGCCAACATTTTCTTCTAGCAATTGCAGTTTCAGATGTAATTCTTAGGTCTTTGATCCACTTTGAGTTGACTTTTGTGCACTATAAGAGTTAGGGGTCTAGTTTCATTCTTGTATATACAGATTTCCAATTTTCCCTGCACTGTTTGTTAAAAAGGATATCTTTTATTTAATGAGTGTTTTTGACACTTTTGTCTAGTATCAGATAATTGTATTTATTTGATTTATCTATATGTGTTCTAATGTATTCCATTTTCTTTGTGTCTGTTTTGGTTCCAGTGACATGCTGTTTTTGTTGCTATAGCTCTATAGTATATTTTGAGGTCTTGTATTTTGATGCTTCTATCATCACTCTTTTTATTCAGGATTTCATTGGCTATTCTAAGTATCTTCTTTTTCAGTTTTTCTAGTTACATGAAGAATGTCACTGGAAATTTGATGGGGATTGCTTTGAATCGCTATAGTGCTTTTGGTAATACAGCCATTTTTAATAATATCGATTCTGCCTATCCAAAAACATGGGAAGGTTTTCCATCTTCTGAGGGCTTCTTCAATTTCTTTCTCCAGTGTTCTATGATTTCCACTGTAGAAGTATTTGGCATCTTTTGTTAGATTGATTCCCAAGTATTTTATATTTTTGAGGTTATTGTGAATGGAATAGTTTTCCTAATTTCTTTTTCCTCCTCCTCCTCCTCCTCCTCCTCCTTCTTCTAAGCAAGTTTGCTACTGGTGTATAGAAAAGCAATTAATTATGTGTGTTGATCTTGTATTCTGCTACTTCACTAAGATTGTTTATCTGCTCTAAAAGTTTTCTGATGGAGTTTTTGGGGTCTTCTAAATATAGAATCATATCATCAGCAAATAGAGATAATCGGAGCTCTTCTTTTTCCTATTTATATTCCTTTGATTTCCTTCTCTTGCCTAATTGCTCTGGCTAGAGTTTCAGGAACTATGTTGAATAGGAGTGGTGACAGTGGGCATCATTATCTTGTTCCTGGTTTTAGAGGAATGTTTTCAGTTTTTTTTTTTTTCCCATTCAGTATGATATCGACTTTGGGTTTGTCATATATATCCTTTATGATGATGGGGTAAAATCCTTCTATCCCTATTTTATCCAGCATTTTAAACATTAATGGGTGCTATATGTTCTCAAATGCTTTTTATTCATCTACTGAGATAATGATGTAACTACATGAATAAGATAAAATGATGGAATTAAATAGAAATTACTTACTTTCTTTTATTATTTTTCCTTTTTAAATGATACTGGTGATTGAACACAAGGGTGCTCTACCAATAAGCTACAACCCCAGGCCTTTTTATTTGTTGGAACAGGGTCTTGATATGTTGCTGAGTCTGACCTTGAATTTCCAGACCACCTGCCTCTACTTCCAGGGTCCCTGGGATTATAGAAATGCATCACCACCCCTGACCTGACTTCATATTTATTATTTACTTTTTAATTAAATTTGCATCATTAATTCTTTTTGGGGAGGGTAAATAGGGATTTAACTCAGGGGCACTCGACCACTGAGCAACATCCCAGCCCTATTTTGTGTCACTGAGTTGCTTAGTGCCTCATTATTGCTGAGGTTGGCTTTGAACTTTCCATTCTCCTGCCTCAGGCTCCAGAGCTGGTGGGATTACAGGCATATACTACCATGCCTGGCCCTGCATCATTAATTCTTCATGAAACGTAGTTTAGGTAAAATTTCTTCATTAGCATGTCATCTTTGCAGGTATGTTTCCTACAGACTATCTACTAATCATTGTGAATTTGGGGAATTATACTGAAGAAATTTTGTATCTATGAAAAACTTGTCAACAGAGAGAAACATTTAATTTGACTATTGAATGAAATGTTCCAATAGCACATTTTAATTGAATTAAGTTATTAGATCATTTTTGCATTTATTATTTTGATGTTTCTCATAACTCTTTGAGGTAAGCAAATTATTATTCAAGTTTATAGATGTAGAAATAAGATATTCAAGATGATGAGTAATTAGGCCATACTGAATGCAGGGCTTTGGTATATACACTGTAAACTGTGATGATAACATATTCTATTTTCCTCTCTCCTATAATTTAATTCAGAGCAACACAAAATAAACAATATGTGAACGTTTGATCTTTTATTTATTGATACAACTCCATATTTCCTTATTTTAATGTTGTTTTATAATTTATTCATTTTCTACCACCTGTGGGCCTTGTACATACAGACCACCAACCATCAGGAAATATGTTGCTTCTTTCTTCAATCAGTAGACTTCTTCAATGTGACCAGACATGCCATTGTTTTCCATGTTTGATATTAAGCAACTCAAACACAAAATGTATTAGTTTTATTTGGATGTCTGACATTAGATGAGTATTTCATAGTCATAGAGATGAAAACTACTCTATTTTTTCTACAACTTATGTGTGTCTCTGTGTGTGTGAATATATATATAAACTTTCTACAGCATGGCCTAGGGGTAACAGTTTTTCACATTTTGAATGGTTGAACAATATGTTTATAAGAGTAACAAGAAAAAATATGAATTTTTTAATATAAACTAAATGAGAATGAGAAATCAATTTAGTTTTATATTTGTATTTTTAAGAAACAAGAAACATGGAACATATTTATGAATCATTCACATCTCCTGATTGTAAGATATTTTCAAATTTGAGGATGAATTCTCCAACAACTAAGTTGAGCTTTCTGATGTGTCACATGTCTCATAAATGATAATTCATCATACCATTGCTGATGAATTACAAATATGACTGTATTGCAGCAAGCAATTGTCTCTTGCCTAAAAATGATTACTCCTATTACCTGCAAAGTCACTCTACAATTATAAATGAGAACTGGGGAACAAATATACAGATTGGTTGCCCTATTAGGGTGATTGATAAGAATTTAATTATAAATCATATTTTAATTTAGTTACTCTGTTCAACCAAGTATAACTTATGAAATTTCATGTGTTAAGTATTAATCCAGGCTATAATTGAGTTTGTAGTTTATAAGGGCTCATTGCCCTAGAATGCAGTGGATGACATCAAAAGAGATAGCTCACTAACCTGCCCACTGAAAGAGCCTAATAAATACATGCTGCATCATCTATAAAAAAAAAAAAGTCTGTGTCTGCAGTTTCTTCACTTCTCTTAAAAGTAAAACAGAGGCAAAACCAAAATAAATCGGATTTCAACTTATTTATAAAGACAAACTCAAAGTTAAAATGTACATGGACTTATTAACTGATTTTTCAACTTGTATGTGTATATTTCAGTACAGTTATTATCATTATCATTGATTTATATTTATTGAGGTCCCACTGAGTATTTAGTATTGAAACTGACCGAGCAAAGAAAAAAATAATGAGATATAATATTTCTAGAGTCCTAACCTTCACAAAGAGTATTTTTTTCATGCATTCATAAATAATATTAAATCAAAGCAGTTTACCAAGTTAAAAAAAGAGTGAAAATGCATTTGTGGAACTCAATATTTCTTTGAGAAAGATGATTTTTATACTGCTTCTGATATTTTTCTCCATTAATGCTTGGTCTTAGTTCCCAGAGAGGGGTACTAAACTGATGCCTCTTGAGATCTTTTGAAGGCATATTGTTATGCTTTTTTTTTTCTTTTCACTAAACCTAAATGGCCTTTTTACTTTCCACTGTCTGCTATGGTTTTTAAGTGCTTTTTAAGTCTTACTGACTCTTATCCTAAACAGGAAGCTTCAGTGAATACTGAATGTGTGGTTACAGTCAGGAAAGTCACACTCATTAAAATGATATTCTGAGGTTGTCCATTTATTTCTATTTATGAAATGCATATTGAATTTTCTTATTGTGTAAAAGTCAAAGACTGATTGTTCTGTCAGTACTGGAGTCACAGCTTTTGATGTGAAATTTTGCTCTCATCACTTTGTCTTGCCTAATCATCATAATAAAGAAATTATAATTCTGGTCTTAACCAAGAGTTCCTTTAAAGATAGTTTGCTGCTTGCTATTCTTTAGCTAGAGAGGTATCTGAACAAAAGGTCTGCACTGAGCTACTGAAAAATAAATAAATAAGAACAGAATTTTTTATTTGTGAACCTATAGATCAACAAAATGACACTGAACTGTAAAATTGCAAAGAATACAGTGCTTTAAATGTTGAACTTATTTTTTTCTGAAAGACAGTAATATACTTCATGCCCCTAACTAGTTTTGTGTCATTTTAATTAAAATTAAAGTTTCATAAAATTAGGATTATTTTAATATTCACCATTAGGCAAAACATGCTAGTTTATTTTTAATTTTGTGCTAGTTATTGTGGGGTGTAATGCAAGTATTTACAACAATTGCCTAGTCCTCTTTATAGTTAGTGTGATACATTGTATCATTATTCAAAACATATTCTGTCTACCCATTTTAAGAATTACTGACCAGGACTTAGTTTTGGCTCTCATTCTGCCAGCTTGGAACCCAGTGTGTAGTTGAGGGCTGCTGATTTGCACATGCTTTGAGTGTGTTTCCCAAGGGTTCCTGTGTGGAAATTCCATTCCCACCCTGAAATTTTAGAAGTGTGGGAACCTGACTAAGGGGTTTAGAATTGAGGGCTTTAAAGCTGATTGGATCAGAGAGGGTCATTAAGGTAGAGCTCTAGTGAGTGAATACTGATGACTTCATAAGAAAAGAAGTGGGGAGGGGACCAGAAAAGTATTCCCCGCTACCAGCCCTATGATGACCCATGCTGCCTGATGACTCTGACAACAGGAAGATCACTAGCACTAGATATTATCCCTCATCATCACACCAGAACTAGGAGCTAGAATTAACCTCCTTTCTTTGAAATGTTACTGCACTTCATGCATTTAGTTTGAGTAATAAAAAACAGACTAACTTATGACCATTGACTGGTGGTAAATAAACCATTCTAGGTAAACAGATTGTTAGGGTCATTAGTCACCACTGTTCAATTTAGCCAGAGCTAAATAATACTGGAAAAAAAATTGAAGATCCTATATAATTTTTTTATTCTTATGTCTCTTTGGTATAGAGTTAAATAATAAATGCAAGTATACTCAGTAAATGCCATGAATTTAATTCCTAGGGTTTTGCTTGAACTTGAATATTTAAATATTCAAATATTTGAATAACTTGTGAATATTTGAATGTCACATAGGTATGCTCTGTTTTAAAATATATGTGATCATTTTCCTCTATAAATAGCAAGTAAGGACCTTTATTCTATGAAATTCTCTATTGAATTCTTAAATAGAAAAGTCACTCAATTTGATGTGTGTATATATATATATATATATATATATATATATATATATATTATATATAAATATATATATTATATGACATTGAATAAATATATAGATATAGGTATAATCTATTGAATATACTAGAATATGCTTTTGCAAATTTCTCACCCAGGGTAATTAAATAAATTCACGCTAATAGGATAACATCTTTTAATTGTTTTTATAATATGTACTAATTTTAAATTATTCCCTATGTGAAACCTATCACCTATAATTAATTTTGCTTTTATCAATTTATATTGTCTAGTTTCTTTTCAGGTACTGGCTGATTCTGTTTGATGTACATGTTTCTCATTTTTTCATTTTAACCCTTTTCTGGTTAAAATAAGGGCAGAATCAAGTAGGTTTAATTCATGAAGAGCTTATTTAGTTGAGATCTGTAGCCTTGAGAATTTGGGCTCAAAAAAAAATCTCCCTATTGCTCAATAGATGAAAAGCATCAGGAAGTCTCAGTCTCTCCTTCTCTATTTCCTCCCCATGTCCCCTTTCCTTCTCCTTTTTTTCTCCTCCCCCCAGCCCTGTAACTACCCCTGCTTCTCTCATAAACCCTCACGTGAACCAAATGAAGAAAGTGATGGTTTATTAAGTTGGTTAATATACCAGTTATTGCAATTGTAAAAGAAAAATAAACTGAAAAATTAAAAAAAAAAAAACATAGTTTGTGAAACTGATTTCCATTTGTGTAATTAAGGTCATTATTTTGTTTCCTTATTCCTATACCATTGTAATGTTGATTATAACAGTGCTGGGCAACAGTCCTGTGTGAAATCAACTATATTCCATAAACCAACTTTATCATTCGCTATAGGAAAAAACCTAAATGTCTGTATCATATTGCTACTATCTATGTGATGTAAGCTGCCTTTATCCCTCCTTTTCCCACATAGGACATTCATCTTAAAGTATTTAAGAAGCCCTGTTGTTCCATTCATGAGAAAAAAATAAGAGAAGTTGACACCCAGCTTTCCAATGAACCCTTAGCTTCACTGTACTTTACTGATCTTTTCTGTTTCTAGAGTATCACTGATGATTCTAATTCTATTCTAATTCATATAATTAGAGCACACATCTACTTTACATTTCATTTATTTAACTCAGTCTTGAATTAGCATCTCTGACATATTTCCTGATTTGCTTTAAATCTAAAATTCTAAGTAGTTCTGAGTAGTTCTGATGATTCTGCATCATTGCTACATAACACAGATTGAGTATAAGAAAAATTTCATTTTCCATTGAAAACTGAGATTGTGTGGAGCCATTTTACACAATATATTCATAAGTAATATACTTTTTTTCAAGGCTTTTTAAAATCTTTTTTTACAAAACAAAATACACACACAATGTATAAAATCATTACTGCCCTACTAGATATGTACTTTAAATTATTGGTTCATACAATGTTTCAATAATTAAAATAGTCTCAACTATTGAGAAATATGCTTGCACATATAAATATACAAACACATGTTTGGACAGACAGGACAGACTAAGGATTCCTTCCAAAATGCAGTTTCCAAGGTCAGCACTGAGAGGCCCCAAGAAGAAATCTACCCTCAGCAAAGATCAGCTCTGGAGGAGCTACTGATGTTCTGAGAACTAGGAGGGCATTGGCTTCAGATAAAACATGATACCTGTCACTTGGATTGCCTCAATCCAGGTACATTAAACTTTTGTGAGCATTCTTTGGGGAACAAAATTATTACACTTTTGAGGCCGTGCAATCTTCAACTGGAACTTTGATGAATGATACTCATATAGGTGTAAGGAAGCTTCCCCTACACATTTCACATGGAGATAATGAATTTTGATTCCAAGCTGACAGTTTGATTGCAGGAGTGCACATATGATACTCAGTGGTAGGTAAGCAAAGGCAGTTTGCTAATCATTGTAAGAGGCAGAGTTAGGAGTTGGTGATATCAGAGGCTGCTCAAAAAAGGCAAATTGACCAAGTATATTAGTGCTGTGTGATATCTCTGCAGACTCTGAAACAGCAGCAACAAAGCTGAAGCTGGTAACAAGAATTCATTTGTTCCCACTGGTTAATGAATCTCAGGCACATGAGGATCACTTTCTAAAGTGATTTGATTTGACACTCCACTTGGCACATAGGAGTTACTCTACTGGTTGTTTCCAAAATGAAGGCTATTTCAGTTCTTTAATTTCCTCAAAGACACTGAAACCATTCTTTCCTATTAAGTGTTCCAAACTTTGTAAATTAAGATGGAAGAAATAAGAACTTGGAAAGGCAGTTTCGGAAAATGCAACCTTCTCCTTAGTTGCCTGAATGATTATTGGACTTATTATCTAAACACTGTGGTTTAGTTGTAGGAGAAACGCATTGATTAAAAGTGAGTTTTTCTGTATGTGAAAACAACAATACTGGTTAACAGTTGCTGTTATTACTCCCTGTGATTTGCTTA
Organism: Marmota marmota marmota; assembly: GCF_001458135.2. Taxonomy (NCBI): domain Eukaryota; kingdom Metazoa; phylum Chordata; class Mammalia; order Rodentia; family Sciuridae; genus Marmota; species Marmota marmota. The sequence goes on from NW_025999961.1 coordinate 14,377,255, forward strand.
GAAACAAAACATAAGTGTATGCCACATTATTTCTAAACAGATTATTATTTTATTAATTTTTGTTTTAAATTCTATGATAAGTGTTTCAGTGGCCCAAATAAAGACTATCACTGCTCACATACTTATGCTTTGAGTACATCCTGCAGCTACAAAGTAGATATTTTAATATGTAAAAATAATCTCTCATCATATAACTTTTTAGTATTCATTTTGTAGTTGTACTTGGACAACAATACTTTTATTTTATTTATTTATTTTTATGTGGGGGCTGAAGATGGAACCCAGGGCCTTACTTGTGCTACAGGAGCACTATACCTCTGAGCCACAACCCCAGTGTTGATCATATAGCTTTTTAAAAGTTAAAACAACTAAAATTATAGACAACATGCAACTAAATTGCAGGATTTTACAAACTGCAGTTTACTAAAAAACTGAAACTGTATAAAATTCTATCATTTTGTCTTTCTAATGTTTATGACCATATTATAATTTCTTTAAATATTTATGTGTGTATATATTTATATATATGTACATGTGTGTATATAAAAGTATGCATACATAAATATATACAAAATATATTTATAGATAAATTTTATAGTTAGAAGTTACAAGTATCATTTGTAATATAATATTTTAGGCTTTCTTTTAACAGTTAATATTCTTAGTGCTATAGACCAATGAAGACTTTTAAAATGCCACATTACTTTTCTAGTATTTTAGCACTAGGTTTTTTGCCATTCTGACACATAGAATGTTTCAGTACTATTACATTCAAATGAAGAAAAGCAAGACCAAATATTACCCAAAATAAGAAAAGTAATAAATTATGAAACCATTGTTATATTCAGCTTTCTACCTCTGTGTCAAAACACCTGGGACAATCAATTTGTAAGTGTGGAAGAGTCATTCTGGCTCACAGTTTCAGAGGTCTCAGCCTACAGCTGCTTGGATCCATTTCCCTGGGCCTGTGCTGAGGCAGAACATCATGGTGAGTGTTTGTGTATTTCATGGTTACTGGGAAGCAAAGGAAGAGAGAGGAAGGAGATGGAGTCCCGATATACTCTTCAAAAGCATACCCCTAATGACCTCCTTCATCCAAACAGGTTCCACATCCTAAAGGTTCTACCATTTTGCAATAGTGTTCAAGCCTTCAACATTATTGAACGTTTTAGGGACATTTAAAATCCAAAGCATTATATCTATAACCCATAGTTCAATCATATTGTTTATATATATTTTTTTCTTCTTGTACTGATTTATATGTCATATTAGTAAATGAACTAAATATAGGATTTTCAATTTCTTTGTAGCAGTACATATCACATTCATTTTAATTTAAATTTGTTTTAATTGATAAATTAAAAAATTAAAATTGAGCATATTTATGTATTTATCAAAATAGTAATGTTTGATACCTGCATACTAAAACCAGATTAAATGCATCTTTCTTCTCAAACACTTATCCTTTGTGGTGAAGACTTTCAAAATTCCCTCTTCTATCCTTTGGAAGGGTACCATGCATTATTGTTATGTATCATCATTATATTGTACATTAATAAGCCAAAATGTTTTACTCCTACTTGTAACTTAGTACCTACTATAGGTGGGATCTGAATTGTCCTCCAAAGACCCATGTGTTGAAGGTTGATCCCCAGCCTGTGGTGACATAAGGAGATAGTACTCTTTAGTACGTGTGACTCAGTAGAAGGATGTTGGATAAATGGGAGTATGCTGTTTTAGAAGATAATGTGGTCTTAGCCTCTCCCATCCTGACCACCATAGGTGAACTAACCTCTTCCCGCTATGATATATTCTGCCACTACAAGCTTAGAGCAACAGGCCCAAGATTTAAACTCTAAAATGATAAACCAAGATAAACCTTTCCTTTTTAAAAGTTGATTATCTCAGAAATTTTATCACACTGATGGAAAGCTAACATAGTATCTATATATCAACCTCTTCCTATTTCTCCTTCCATACTATTGTCCCAGCTTTTGGTAATAGTGATTCTTTCCTCAACCTGTATGAGATCAACTTTTCAAAAATTCAAAATATGTTGGAGATCATGGAATATTAGTCTTCTATGCCATTATTTTACTTAATGGAATGATTTTCATTTCTATCTATATTGTCTTGAATGACAGAATTTCTTTCTTTCAGGGATGAATTATATTCCATTGGATATATTTGCCACATTTTCTTTATCCACCAATCAAATGATGAACACTCCCATTTTTTGGCTGTTGTGATAGTGCTACAGTGAATATGGCAATAAGAGGTCTTTTTGACATACTGATTTTGTTTATTTTGATATGTATGCAGTAGTAGGATTTGTGCATCATATAGTAATTATATTTTTAAATTTTTGAAGAATATCCATAGTGCTTTTCATGATGGCTGTATTAATTTACACTCCTATCAACAGCTTGTAAGCATTTCCTTTTCTCCATGCCCTTACCAGTATTGTTATGTTTAGAAATTATGAAAACATAATAGCCATTGTTACTGGGACAAGGTGATATCTCATATAATTTTGATTTGTATTTCCCTGATTAATGATGTTGGGCAGTTTTTACATACTGAGTATTTCTGTTTTCTTTTAAAAAGCATAATTTAGTTTGCCCTCTTTAAATGTGTTAATTTGTTTATTTGTTGGCCATTGAGAGTTTTCTGAGTTCCTTTTTATTTTAGATATTGATTCTTGTCAGTTATATAGATCATAAATATTTTCTCTTACCTTGTACACTGTCACTTCACTCTGGTGATTGTTTCCCTTTCTGTGTAGAATCTTTTTTTAGCTTGATATAATCCTATATGTCTCTTTTTGCTATTTTTCTCCTGTATAAAACTTCTTTCTTCTCTTTTTAATATTTTTAGATGATTAAATAGTACTATGGTTAGGACCATAGGGTATTATAGAGACAGACATAATTTTGGACTCTCAAAAATATGAAGTACATCTTTAAACCAGTTGCTCAATTCAAAAGCAACTAAAGAGAATCAGTCACATAATGAACTATGTTGGTATTAAGGCCTTAAATAATCCTTTAATTTAGCAGTAAAATCCTCTAGATGTTTAGAAAAACCATCCTCTCTCTTAAGCAGACAAAATTAAATAATATTACCATTCAGTGAAACTAAAATATTTCCTTAGAGCAAGTGATCTTAATTAAATTAATTTAAAATATTCTCATAAAATTTTAATGCAAAAAAGACAAATGAATCATTTTGCAAATTTTCTGTTTTTAACAGATTATTGTGTGTGTTTTGAGTATATATATATATATATATATATATGTGTGTGTGTGTGTGTGTGTGTGTGTGTGTATGAGGACTCACTTTGAAATAGAACAATGTCTTTCCATATCTGAACCTTTTATCCATAATTCTATGGGACATTTAAAAACAATATAAACCAGAAATTTTTGTAACATTCTCTTAACATATTTACTATTTCATTGGTATTTATTGAAAATAGTATAATAGTGTTGGCATCCTCCATTTGTGCCATTCATTTCAGGGTGAGGCCATTGTGGTGCGGAGCCCAATTCTTTAGGAACAAGGTCTAGAGGTAGCACATTGTCTCTTGTCAGGAATTTGTCCCATTTTCACTCCAGGTTAGAAGAGAGGTTAAAAAATGCTATCTTAGCTGAATGATTCCGAGACTAGTTTACCCCTAATTTTATATGGTAAGACTGTTATTAGCAATCTTCCATAAAATTTGAAAAAACACAATTCTAAGTTTTATTTCAAAACTTCACGAATGATGTTTTCAAAAGGAATTTGATGAGGTAGCCACCAGTTCCTTAAACACAAAACCTAAAAGCCATCCTTTATAGCTATCCCACATCCTTTCCCACTTCTCTTCTATCTCCCAACATTCCCCTTAAAATGCATTCCAATTTTTTTTTCTCAAAATACCCCAAATTATTGTGCCAAACTTTCCTCCAAGCTCCAAACATGTAATTATTTATTTAATCACAATAGAATTCATAGTCTACATTTCTAATTACTTACTTTCACTAGTAACCCCCTTTTTTTCTATTTCTTTCTCTTTTTTTTTTTTTTGTATACCTTTATTTATTTATTTACTTTATGTGGTGCTTGGTATCAAACCCAGTGCCTCACGCTGCTAGGCAAGCTCTCTACCACTGAGTACTGTAAAACCTCACAGCCCTGTAAACCCTTTCTAAACCTTAACCTGTCTAATTACTATCACCTCATTTTACAATTTTTTTGTGAACAAAAGTAGGGCTCTCCATTCTTCCATATTATTTCATTATTTTTATTATTACTTTCACATATGAAATAAAATTCAGGCAAAACATAATACTTTTAAACTGATTATACCCAAATTTATATCCATTTTTTTAGTTTCATATTTGCACCAAATATCTATTAACATTTCAAGTTTGCCATGTAATATATGTCTCAAATTCAGTGTGTCCAAAATTGTATAAAACGGTACAAAGAAGGAACCTTTCATCCCTTGAATAGATTATGACTATAATATTCTAAATATCTTCCACCTGTGATTAATTTCTGCCTTATCATATGTACTTAAGTTGACCACAATGATCATTTAAATTATATTAAAATAATATTTACATATTGTGATCAATAACTGTGGTCTACCTATGGCTGAGAGTTCACAAAAACAGCACTTTTAGGGTGAAGAACATGGAAAATTCCCAGGCAAACCAGGATGGAATGAATATAACCTTACTCCTATGCTCATAAAGGATCCAGAGGGCACTCATCCAACTAGTCATAGTCAGAATTCCTCTAAAGTTCTGGACCTCCCTTTCTGACTTTAATTTCTTTCTCTTCATTTGGCCTTAGACAATTAATTTTGATCATTCCACCTTCTCTCTTCATATAGGTTAGCTTCAGAACAGATTGCCTCCATAGAAAGGTTTAATACCCAACCTGAGGTCCCTGTAACAAGCCCTTCAAGAGTACCTGGGCACTACTTTGCAACCAAAGTTCCTCTTGATCCTTTGTCCAGGGGACATTTGGCAAGACCTGGAAGCTCTGGTTTTCACAACCATGAAAGTGGATGCTCCTGGCATGTGATGGGTAGAAGCCTGACATATTGATAACATGCACAGTGTAGCTCCCCAAACCAGATTGACATCCAGATCCATATAACAGAAGTCATAATGAACCTTGTCCTAAGAGGTAAACTGCACAAATAAAGAATATTTTGTTGTAATTTTTCTTTATGAAACCCATTCACTTCCCTTATATTTTTTAAATGGAGTATCTTCTTTTTGCAATTTTTTATTGCTGTAGAATTGTACGTAATAGTGGGATTCATTATGTCATATTCATAATATGTTATGTGCATAATATGTGCATAATATTCTGTCATATTATGCACATAACATAATCTAATCAATCTCTAGGACTTTCCCTTTCCCTCCCTCTGATCCACTTGCTCCATTTTACTGATTTCCCTTCTATTATCATCATCATCATCATCATCATTATTATTAATTCAATTATTGCATTATATGTATATATGTATATCTATCTACCTACCTACCTATCAATATATGATTCACTATGGTATGTTCTTACATGGATATCACATAAATTGGTAGATTGTGTCCCTTAGTACTTCCTGTGGCCCTCCTCTTTTTCCCTCCCTCTCTATTTCTTTGAATGGTCAAGGCGAAAGTAGACAGCATCTCTTAGAAATTTGGAAAGATATTCATGTTTCCCTTGTACCCACCCAATTGAATGTAAGACTATAATTCCCTAGAATTCTTAGTCTCAGGAACAACACTTGCTACAGAACATGTATTTCATATTTATTGGATGAAAAGAAAAAAATATGTTAGTGTTTGGTAGAAAGTAACTAATTTATAAAGAAGGATACATCAACTTTTTTACAGAAGATCGTATGTAAGTCCATCATAATTATCATTTTCAGTTACTTGAAGCAATAAAGTATGGTGAATAAGATGAATCAAATAAAAAAAAATCTCAAAATATCCTTTTTAAATGTATACTTCCATAAATAGAGTGAAAATAAATTTTAAAATTCTGAGAAAAAATGAATGAATCAATAAAAATGAATGAGTACATTAATCAGTAACTAGGATATTATAAAAGAAAACCAAAAATATGAAGCTACTATTTTTAATTTCACTTGCTAGAGTTATCTTTTTAATTAATGTTTTTAATTGATATCATTTTAGTTTCATATTTGGTAAAAGAAATAATATATTTTGTGCTCCTTAACTCAGGTTCCCTGATGGTATCATTTTATGAAACTACAATGAATGTAGTAACCAAAATATTTTGATATGAAACAAGATAGACATGGTATTGAATATTTTCATCACTTTGAGGATCTCTCAAGATACCCTTTTATAACTACACTCACTTTCCACCTGAGCTAGCAACCCACCTCCAAACTTGATAATCTCTAATCTGTACTCTATTTCAATAATTGAACATCATTGTAAGATTAAAGAACATTATATAAATGAAATATAAAATATGTACATTTTTGAAATTTAAAAAAAATCATTTTCTGTAATTCTCTGGAGATCCATCAAGGTTTTATGTATCAATGGTTTATGCCTTTGTTTTTACTGTATAGTTACATGATGTGGATATATCATATTGTGTTAATGATTCATCTGCTACATGACAGCTGAGTTTTTTGTAGTTTCAGCCTGTTACAAGTAGGATACTAAGAATATTAACTTACAGGTTTTTGTGTAACCTTATATTTTTCTTTTTCTGGCATAAATGTCTAGGGATGCAATATCTAGGCCACATATCTGCTACAATTTTTATCAGTTTTTATTATTTTTAAAAGAAACTGATGAAATATTTTGCACAGTGTAGAAATGGTCATGTTTCTTGTGATTCTGACAATATTTTGTGTAGTCAGTGTACTTATTTTAGTTTCTCTGATAGTTACACAGTGATATAGTATTCATAATTTTAAATTTATACTTCTAAGGAGATTGTATAGAATTTGTGGGTTTTTAAATTTTTGTTAGATTTATCCACTGAATCTGTCTGGTTCTTGAGATTTCTTTTAGGAGAAATTTTTTAATTATACAATCTCCTTAGTATTTAGAGGGTTATTCAAATATATGTATCATATTGGATGAAATGTGGTATAGTGTGTTGTTCAAAGATGTAACCCGTTTCATAACGAATTTTCAAATATATGTTCCTGAAGTTATTTATATATTTCCTTAAAATAACTTTGATGTTTACCAGTTCTTTTGTGATAACTCATTTAATTCCCGATATAGATAATTTGTGGTTCTCTTTTTCAGTAAATTTTGCTAGAGGTTTTTCAAAAATATTGATTTTTTTTAAAAATTCTGTTTTCTATATATTTTTCTACATTTAATTTAAATGATTTCTGTCCTCAATTTAAATTATTTTGTTCCTTCCACTAACTTTGGGTTTATCTACTCTTTCTAGTATTTTGAGGTAAGAATGTAGATAATTGGATATGTCTCAACATTTAAAAAAAGTGTATTCATTTAGTGCTATAAATCTCCCTCTCAATGCTGCTTTAGCTATTTCAAATCAGTTACAAATGCAGTAATTTCATATTATTTCAGATGAAGTACTTTTGAATTAACTTATTTTTTAACATGAAATTAGCTGCAGGACTGTTGTTTAGCATCTGTTTGCTTAGAGGTGTTTTTCTTGGGAGGCTGAGCCAGAAGGATTATCAGTTGGAGGCCAGCCAGAGCAACTTAGTGAGATACTGTCTCAAAAATAAAAATAACAATGAAAAGGGCTGGGGTGTAGCTCAGTGGTAGAATATCTCTGGGCTCAATCCCTAGTATCACAAGCAAACAAACAAATATCAACAACAAAAACCAGAATGCATTTAAAAATGGGAGACCCTCATTGTTATACAAAATTACATATAAGAGGAAGTGAGGGGAAAGGGAAAAAAAAAACAAGGGAGAGAAATGAATTACGGTAGATGGGGTAGAGAGAGAAGATGGGAGGGGAAGAGAGGGGAGGGGTGATAGTAGAGGATAGGAAAGGCAGCAGAATACAACATACACTAGTATGGCAATATGTAAAAACGTGGATGTGTAACCAATGTGATTCTGCAATCTGTATACAGGGTAAAAATGGGAGTTCATAACCCACTTGAATCAAATGTATGAAATATAATATGTCAAGAACTATGTAATGTTTTGAACAACTAATAATAATTAAAAAAATGCTGTGCAGACCAATGTTGTCTTCCACACTTACATCTTGTCATCAGATGCTCTCATCTGATGGTGGTGTTGTGCTGTATTTCCTTGATGGTCTTTCATCTAGATGTTCTCCTGGTGGCCAAAGAGAGTATGTAAGATTTTCTAATGTGAACTGGTGATTTTTCTGGTTCTTCATTAGTTCTATCAGATTTGTCTTCTCGCATTTTGCTTTTCCTTCATTTCTTGTATACAAATTTAGATAGCAATATATTCTCCTTAGGCAAATTAATCAATAAGTATTTAACGTCCCTTTTCCCCTTTTGTACACTTCTTTTGCTCCATAAACTTCTTTATTTGATAGTATTACAGATATTTCTCTTTTCATTTGATAACAATTTGTAAATTATAGGTTTTTCCATGCTTTTAATTTTAACCAATCTATATTATCATATGTGAAGTGAAATTATTAACAACAACAAAATTATTCACAATAACAAAACCATATCATATTTTTAAAACCATCCTTCAATTTAGATGACACATTTAGTACAGTTTTTTGTATCATTAATTATTATGGCTGCCATTTTATTTTTGTGTTCTGCTGTGCAATCATTGTTTTTTTTTTGTTTCTGTTTCTTGCCTTCTGATGTATTACTCAAATATAGTTTGTAATTTCATTTTGATATATGTGTAATATCTTTAAGTGGTTCTCTTGATACAGCTTTATATTTCTTACTCTAAGTCTTATATTATATATACACATAACTTATTATACTCAAGTGGTATGACATCTTACCACTTCAAATGACAAAAATCTTACCTTCCTTTATGTTCCCCTCACTTACCCTGTTAGTGACATATTTTAATTAATCCCTATATAATTAATAATACATCAAAACTGGGATTGTGGTTCAGTGGTAGAGCATTTGCCTATCATGTGTGAGGCACTGGGTTTGATTCTCAGCACCACATATAAATAAATGAATAAAATAAAGTCCATGAATGTCTAAAAAAAAAGACAGAATACATCAGATAGTATTGTTATTTTTGTTTCAATCATCAAAGATAATCTAGAAAACTAATTAGGAAAAGGTAATATGATGTCTTTATACATACATCTGCTTTTCTCTTGTTTGTTCTTAATGTCCTGAAATTATTTCTGTCTTTTCTAGTTTGATTTCTGCCTTCAGCTATTCTTTTAGAGTAGCTTTATTGCTGATGATTTTATTATAATTATAATTATTTAGTTTTTATTCAACTAAATTGACCTTGACATTTCTTTAATTCCTGGGATGTATTTTATTTTAAATAGATTTCTGGGCTAATTATTCTTCTCTCTTATACCTTGAAAAATATTGTTAAACTTTCTTTTTTAGTTTCTGATGGGAAATCCACTGACATTCATATTGATTTTCCCACATGCATGAAACACCATTTTTCTCTTTCTATATTGAGATGTTTTTCTTTGTCTTTAGTTTTTAGAAACTTAACTATGATGTCTTTTCTTGTGGATTTGAGTTGATACAGCTAGAAATTCATGCAGTTTAGTGAGTCAGTAGTGGATTTATGTTCTTTATCAATTTAGAAAGTTTTTAGCTATTATTCTTCTGAGTGCTTTCTCCTTTCTTTCTGAGTCTCTTATGACATGAATTTCAGATCTTTTGTTAGAGCCCCATAGGACCTTGAGGCCCTGTTCATTATTTTTTCAATCTATTTTCTCCTTGTTTCTCAGTTGTATAATTGCTCTTCTGTGTTCCAATTCACTGATGCTTTCTTCTGTCGTCTCCATTCTGTTACCTCTATTTGGTTTTACTTTATACTTTTTTTTTTCCCTGAGGACAGTTACTTTGTTGAATATCCCTTTTTTATGTGTTTCAAATGTATTCATAATTGCTTGCTATAAAATTTTTTAATGGATAAATTGATTTTTTTCAGATAATTCTCTCATCTTTTAGTTTTGATGTGAGCACCTATTTTTTTTTTCTTTTTTCATTCAAGTGGAGATTTCTCTGCTTTTGAGTGTTACAGATAATTTTAGTTGATTTTCCTTGGCCATTGAATAATGCAAGAAGAGAGAATTACCCCAGTGACACAGGAGGAAGGATTGCCTTTATTGTTTTCAGACACACTTGTGAGTTACAGCTTGCCACCAGAGCTTTCCTGATATCACCTTGTCGAGGAGGTCATAGAATACTTTATCCCTGCCCAGAAATGGGATGGGGGTGGGACTGGATAGATCCTGCAGGACAGTGGTCAAAGGTAGTCAAAATCCAGACTTTTCCTCAGGCTTCCCCTGACCTCACCCAACAGAGATGGGGACTATTATATCATTGCTCTTAGGGGAGTGGATGCCCTGGTTCCCCTGTGGTCGCCATGACACTGTGGTTGGAATGGCCTTCCTGCTCTTTCCTTGGCTATCTCTGCTGCAACCTTGACAAGGTGGTAGGACACTTTGTTAAGTCTGATAAGTATAGAAGTCCAGGATCCCAATCACCCTTTCCTATTGTTGGGGGTACAAAGCAACAGCTTGGTTTTACTGTCTGTAATGTTTTCTTGGAGTCTCACAGTTATTATCATAAATAATTTGTTCTGCCACACTGAGCTTTTCCTGGTCTTTTGCATAAAGCGTGCAGAATTTAACTAGGATTACTTTCCTGTACTCATTGGCCTTTCCAGGATTTAATTAGGGCTACTTTTCTATACCCATTGGCCTTTATTCATCTCCATGTCCAGGACACATAAAGCAAAAAGAAAACTTATTGAGTGTTTCATTGGAGTCTGATAATAAAATAAAAGAGGCTTATCTGACTCTTTTGTCTCCAATTTTCACAGTCTTCTAACATTATATTGTATATAAAGCCCAGGGTTATTTGGGAAGACTAAGGAAATTTACATCTACTATATCTTTCTGGAATCAGACATTTGCTTGAGTCATTTAATTATATAAAATTTAACTAAACTAAAGAGTTTAATGTGAGAAAAGCCTCAGTTATTTCATCTCATTCATATTTTATCAAACCCAAAGCAGTGAAGTTGATTATCTCCCCAACATCTCAGGAGAACTTAATAACAGAGAGAGTAAAAAGTAGACAAGATTATTTTTTTCCCTGTAACTACCTAACCTCTTTACCATTTAAGATAAAGAGCCCTACAGAGTATTGTGGAATTCTTTTAAAGCTAGTTATCATTGCCCAGATTCCAATGCAAAACGTGAAATTCTTTGTTCTTTTTTGACCTTTATGTTCTTCTCTCATTCTTGATATTATAGAATATGAATACCTGATGGATTGACACTTTTAAGAAAGCTATTTATCCAGTAATTCTGGGTCCTGATAGCAGGGCATATAAAATTCACCTCTAGTGTCTCTTACTCTATAGGAAATGGGCATTCACAAATGGAGGCATTTATGTTTATTTGGTAAACTGCAGCCCATGCAGTTTATTTGTTCAGGTTCTGGAAGCATAGCAAATGAACCCTTATTTTGTGGGGGTGGGGATTAATATCTACTTCTAAAACCAGTGTTGTTAATTAATATAAGTATTGTTATTAATTTTAACTTCTCCCTTATAAGATGGCCCTTCATGATCACAATAGGTGTGAAGACATATTTAGATGTACAAACACCACTTAGAAATATTGTGGATTAAAAAAAATAGATCATGTATTTCATTGTATACAGTGTCTACTTTGCAGCAGAAAGAATTTCAGGTATATTTATTAAATTCTTAAAATATGCAAAACATCATAAACAATTTTAAATATTATGTTTATAAAGCAAAACTAAAAGAAACTGGAAATAAAGAAAAGGGCTTTCTAGCTATAAAATATGCAAATAATCAAAGAATTACATCCACATAATTAACCAGAAAATTGTCTGAGTTGCCAAGGAAAGTCATTTTCATTTTCATTACTGAATGGGAAGGAACATCTGAGACTTCAGATGGTGAGTAAGGGTGACTTTGTCCTAATTCATGAAAATCAGGACAGCACATTTCAATATGATCAAATTAAAAACAGCCCAGGGAGCATCCATGATGATAAAAGATGACTGTGATTAAAACTTGTGTTATTTAGACATTGTTATTGACTCCGTAAGTGTCACCATGTGCTCTGCAAGCTGCAGTGTGCCCTCAAGGTGGTCATATGGATAACAAGATCAATTTGTTTTCCTCTATTACATAGAGGCTATGGGACAGATTAACTTGAAATAAAAAGGGAATTTCAAAAATGCCAAAAGAGAAAAATGTCAAACTATAGCATTATTAAATTAGATAGAAAAATTTTAAGCTCCTTTATGTGATTAATGGTATTTAGCTTTTGTTAATCCAGGGTTTGTTGTTGTTTATTAGTTCTCAAATCTTGATATTTATTTGTTTGCTTTTTAATAATGGTTGGACTTGGGAGCCAGGGGCTTTAAAATGGAATTTTCAATTGATCCCCTCTCCTTAAATAAATAAAAAAAAAAGCTTGTTGAGAATGTTTATTTTGGAAGAACACTGACTGGCAGAAACTATGGATCAAGGTTCTCATTTGGAAAGAGAATTCTCTAATGACCTGCTTCAAGCTTAAAACATTCTAAATCCAATGCAATGGTTTAGAGGATGAAGAAGACTAGAGAGATCTAAGGTCCAGCATAAGGACTATAGTTAATAATATTGTGTAGAACACTGGACATTTGCTAAGGGAATAGAATTTAGGTGAACTTACAACAAGGAAGGAAAAAAAAGAAAGAAGAAAAGAAAGAAGAAAAGAAAGAAGAAAAGCTTACCATGTGAAATGATGCTATCTTATTTTACTGGACTGCTGTCATTTCTTCATCATGTATGTATATCATAACATCATAGTTCACAATTTAATTTTATACAACAAAACATTACAGGATCATCAGTTTGACCTGGGAGATCACTCATACTTGCATTCTAAACACTCACAACTACCATACTTTTCATCCAGTATTTTGCATTTAGTTCTCATTCACTTTTACTCTGTGTCTGTAGATCCTTAACACATGGGTTTTTTTGTCATTCTTCTAGTTCTTTGGGTTCTTAGGACTTTTTAGAAACACAGGCATTCTTATTTTCTTTACTATCCTGATAAGCTTGCACAACTTTACAGAACAATAAATGTTTTCTGAACACTCCATCACTGGTTCCTTATTTTAATTCCATCCTCAATATGTTAGCTAAGCCTGCCTTTATATTGCATGTGAATTATGGTGTAAAACTAAATATTTTGTTTCTCAAGTGGCTTGCCTCTCTTCCATTATTGAATATGTCCATACCTTATTGCATAATCAAGTTTCTTTCTCAATTTAGAAAGTGACTATTATGTTATGAATATTTGCACTTAAGGGCATTGTTCTAGGCTGAATAATGGTCTTTACAAAATGCCCATATCCTAGTTCTTGGAACCTGTGAATATAGCCTTAAATAGAAAAGTAAACTTTGTATAACTTCTCGGCCTTTTGGCTAAGATCAATTGTGTGAAAAATAAACTTTGTAGATGTGATCACCTTAAGGATCTTGAAACAGGCAGATTTTTTCTGAATCATGGGTAAAACCTGAGCAGGAGTTTTTAGCATAATTTGTATTACATGTGTACATTTATTGTAGAATTACATGCTTTTAGTTCCTTTATACAGATGTACAACCATGATAATAATTTTAGACTAATTTTATTACTCTCAGAGATATATCCTGCGCATTCTTAATAAGTTAAAAATAGCAGTAATGCTGTTAAGTACACTATAGGTGGCAGTGTCCCAGTAGTACCTTGTCAAAATAATTTAGCCATCCTTTCATTAAGAGTGGGTAGGGGATGTAGGGAGAGTGAGGTGGGTGAGGATAAAACACCTGTGGTCCTGTGATTCATAGTGATACTCTTCAATCTAAAATTCCTAATAAAGTGACAGTCTCAGAATAGAAATTGAGAAACATCGTTTTCATTTTATTCTTCAAAAGAATATGAAATAAAAACAAGAAAGTATGTGGAAATTAAAATTTAACTACTAAGTATAGCTGTGAATTGAGATGACACTGCATGCTGTGGAATCCATGTTAGTGCCAATGTTTACAGCAGAGATCTGCTTTCAAGATTCAAAATTATCGTAAAAGGTGACCTTTTTATCACCATTTAAATGGAATTGTTGTACAAATCAAGTAATAGTGTAAGAAAACAGGGTACTTCTTTGTGCTAGAAATATTGACTTGAATCCCAATTAAATCTTTTTGATGTCATAAACTACATTTTACATATTAAAAAACTCAGAGAGGTAAAATAACATCCTTGATGTCACACAGCAAGTTATATAGATATCTCTTTGTGTCTAAATCACCTCACTTTGTAAATAACTGATATTTGGATATCTATTCTATCTCCTCTTTCCCTTCACCCTCCTTCTTCTTGCTTCTTTTTTCCTCTTTATCTTCCCTTCCCCACCCCCACCTCCACTCTTTCCTTAGTTCGCAGGGCAAATCAAACCTCAGGGTCCACATGTGCCAGGTACTTCACTTAGTGAAGAATTGTACATGCCATCATTGCATTAAGATGAATAAGGATACAAATTGGCATGTGCTGAAGTTTTTGCTATTTGCAGTGATGATTCAAAGAATTTTATATATTGGCTGATGGGCAGAAGGATTCCTATAGGAAATTGAACATTTGCCAGGCTGACATGATGGGTTGTATGTTTGTGTCAGAAACAGGAGTCCAAACAAAGGCATAAAGATGTTAAAGAGCATAGCTCACCAAAAATTATAGCAGTCCAAGTTGTAGAAAGACAGAGGAACAGGTGTTTAAGAAGGCAGGTGTGGACCTTGTCTAGAAGGAAAGCAGAAACTTCTGTGTAATTGAGCACTGCAAGAAAGAAGACCATTCAGGCTCCCTGACATGGCAACAGGAAAGGAAGTGGGCACAAATGTGCTAAGAAAGAAAACAAAAGAAAATGAAAAGGAAGATGAAGAAAAAGCATTAAGACAGCCATAGCCAAGATGTAAAGGACCCAAAAAATAAAAAAAACATTTAGAGTTAATATTTATTGTACATAGTGAGTGAGCGTGTGGGGGATGTGACGTGTGAGGGGGATGCAGAGTGTGATGGAGATGCTGAGGCCTCCGTGGAGGACTTGATGCAACGCAAGCAGGGCCGGTAGATGACCTGCAAGGTGGGCTCCTTCTTGGTTGATAACTTGTCCCAAGGTCACACCTTCCCATGGCAGCCAGCATCCAAAGACAGGAAAAAAAGAGAAAAGGCAGCTGAGGACTATTTGATGTCCCACACCAGCCAAGGCTTCCTGTGAGTCTTCATCCAGCCATCATGGAACTTTGAATTTTACCTTTTCTTAATCCTTCTCTTCCTTTACTTTGACAGATGACAATTAAAACAAAAAAATCCTGTACCCAAAACACCATCTCAGCATCTAGTTTTTCAGTGACCCCAACTGGAACAATGGTGCCCAGCTACCTAAAGTGGAACTTCATTATCAAACATGAATTCAAGAAGGGGGAAATGTTGAAAAGCAATGTATTCAATTTAAAAATACTCTATTAGAGGGGACTTGACAAAGGTCTCCTGCAGATAGGATATTAAGGACTATATAGCTTAAGAATAAAAATTAAGTGGAAACTTATAGTTGGGAATTTTTGAATAATAAATCCAAAATATCTTTCATGTTTCTCATATGTTGCAGATATATTTTGGAGCCCATTATTTCAGATTCCAATTAAAAACTAAAACAAGTGATATTTTTTAACAGCATGAGCAGATTTTTTGCAATCTGCTATTTAGCTATTGAAACATTTATACATGCATCAACTCTGCTGTGTGATGTAGGGCCTTGTGATGCTGAAGACATACAACAGACATCCTCAAATTAAAGTCAAGATTCCTTCACCTCTGCAGCCCTTCCAAGATGAAGCATTCCTATGTCAAGCTATTTTCTTTATTGCCCAATTCATATATAAATGACAAGGCATCCCAATTGCCTGCTTATGATATCCTTGCTCCTTCTCTGATGGGAAAGTGATTATGTTTTAAGCACTTTCTACATGCACATTTATCAGCTTTTAGCTATTACTTATGACCTCAGCTAGGTTATAATTGATGCCCAAGGGTAACTTGTACATTTAAATTAGAATGGGTAGTGGTTATTCTCATTCTATCTTTTATAAACATAGAAAATTTATGTTTCCACCTTCACATTCCTGTGTAGGAGTTTGAATGCTGAAAGCCAGTGTCAGTCTTCTTCCCTTCCAATTTAGCCCCTTTATGCTATTTTGATTTCACATTTCATTAGTTAAGAGTATTGGATTTGTGCCAAGTAAATAATATATACACATATGACTTTGAAGTTGATTCTGAGTGTGCATTACAAGGGAACTCTCTCATGCCAATAAGCAAATGAAAAAGGGTGTGTATGCATACACACACATGAACTATACCTTTCTCTCCTAAAAAGGAGAAATGAAAACATTGTTTCTCTAAAGAACTTTCATTAACTCTTCTTATTCCTTTTAGGATTTCATGTATTCCAACATAAACATAAACATCCATGTAAATACTTTTTTTTAATTTAAATGGGGAATGAACCCAGAAACACTTAACCACTGGGTCATATACCCCCCACCTTTTAAATATTTTTACTTAGAGACAGGGTCACGCTAATTTGATAAGTTGCTTAGTACATCATCAAGTTGCTGAGGCTGGTTTTGAATCCTTAATTTCCATACCTCAGGCTCTGAAGCCTCTGGCATGCCTCACTTCACCTGAAGAATCTTTATGTGTTCCAAGATGTTACAGACCTATAAGATGTCCACTTATGAACTGACTTCTGTAACAGTAATATATTCAAATACCCCTGGTTTGGATAATAAGGATATTAGTGATGATACATTTAATTGCTTTTATGAACTAATAGCAAGTCATGTCTTTGTTACTTTTTTATATTTTATTGTAGAAATCCAGTTTTAAGCCATGCATGTTGGTGCACACCTATAGTCCCAGTAGCTGGGAAGGAAGAGGCAGAAAGATCACAAGTTCAAAGCCAGTCTCAGCAATTTAGCAAGGCCCTAGGCAACTCAGTGAGAACTTTGTCTCTAAATAAAATATAAAAAATAGTTTCATCCTTGGTATAAAAGAAAAGGAAAGGAAAGAATGAAAGAAAGAAAGAAAGAAAGAAAGAAAGAAAGAAAGAAAGAAAGAAAGAAAGAAAGAAAGAAAGAAGGAAATCCAGTTTTGAGTAATTAAGAGTTTATCTTTATGGTACATTTATAGTCAGAATTTCTTTCCTTAATTCTAAAATTATAATTCCCTATATAGAAATATGTACTATATCCAGTGAGCATTTTTATTACAATTTTCAGGATTAAAAAAACCTATTAAAATCATAAATATTCTCAAGGGTTTTATGGCTGTAGCCTTATCATGTTATCAAAATAATATAAATAAAAGTTATTTAATTTAGACATAACGAGCCAACTAATATGACATGTTTTCAGTAAACCACATTTTAATATTGAAAAAGTAATGTTTTTCAGTGGTTAGATAAAGCCGAAATGTTTTAATCTATTTTCTGTTACTATAGATGTCAGCAAATGTGATTTATTATGCTTGTCTTGTCTAAGAGCACCATTGGTTTTGGACAGGGCCTTGTTATCTGTCCCACCTACATAGCATGTCTTTGAGCTTCATGTGGTGAATAAATGGATAAATGATTATTTTTTCATCTTGTTTGAAAGTATTTTAATGACAGTAACAACACTTTATATGTCATGGCATCCCATATTCCAGCATCTGCATAAGAGATAAACAATGAGCTTGAGCAAAATTAAACATTTCTTAATAGAAAAATCTTGTTCAACAAAGCTATCTTGTTGGATTTAGTCTCTGACATCAAAAGAAAGATTTATGAAATTCAAACAATTCCAAGTTTCTTAATTGCTATTGGGAATGTGATATTTTATCATTTTATAGCCAATGTCAACAATATCAAGCATAGTATTTTAATGCTTGGTTCCCATAAAGAATTTTATATAACTATTATTTAATTGGCTGTATTTATATTCAAACCTTAATTATATGACTTTGAAAAATACTTTCATATTTTGATGGAAAATTGACAAAGTCAAAAATGCTATTGGTTTTTAGCTTTAGCATTATTTGCCAGCACAAACCTAAATCTGAATGGTCTTTGCACATGACCGTTATGGATTTTGTATGGAAATATTACACATACTGAATATAAAACCAGTTTCCTACCTAAAGAATGTATTCCTGTATCTGAGAAAGGTTTTAGAACACTTCACAAAGTTATTGTGAAAAATACTATATTGGGAATTGATCACTATTGCAGGAAATTAAAAATGCATGGCTTCAAAACTATTGTCATTCATGTTTTTCAATTGAAAACTGGAATAAGCCAGGGTTGGTAATCCGTTCTTTGAAAGTGACAGCTTTAATAACCTGGTAAGAAATTCTCAGCATAGTTCATGATTCTGACCTTGGAAAGTATGGATTTAATGTGAAATTTAATTTGGAGCCACAGATGGGAGAAGCATTCACTTTCATTGGCTAATATTAAAGAGTCACTTAAAAAATCAAGTGGAACCAGCTGAAAGTTTAATACAGTGAAGAGGAACCAGTGCACACATATTGTGGGTTCCTAATAAATGGTGTTGTGGTAGCTGAAGCTTTTACCTACCCAAAGTGTATACCACAGACCCAATGGCACCCACACTTTTACTTTGTGGCTTCTGGTTGTCCACATCTAAAGCACAAATAGATGTTTCTTATAGAAAATGCTGTTTTTATATGTATAACCTCATTCTCATCCAAATTTCATTCCCTCAGTTCATATTCACTCCTACTACTTTTATAACTTATAGAAGAATGAATGCCCTCTACCTTAGCTGAAATGAACATATAGGCATTTCCATATGTGGTATCAACTTCTCAACCTATTATTATCCTTAGTATTTATGCACTTCAGTGAAAAATCTGCTGTGAATTGTAGTTAATTTGCTTGGAATTTAATATTGAAAAGTGTATGGCTATGCAAAAGAATGGGAAAACAAATCAAATGAACATATAAAAATATTATTGTAGGGGCTGGGGATGTGGATCAAGCAGTAGCATGCTCGCCTGGCATGTGCGGGGTGCTGGGTTCAATCCTCAGCACCACATAAAAATAAAATAAAGATGTTGCATCCACCGAAAACTAAAAAATAAATATTAAAAAATTCTCTCTCTCTTTAAAAAATATATTATTGTATCATCCTATATTACTCAGCCACCATTTTTAAATATGATATTAATAAAAGAAAGAATGAAGGAAATAAAACTGCTTATTGTGTAAACAACAAAGACAACTGGAGTGAGTTAAATTTAACTACTAAATTATCTGCCCAGCAACTGGAAAGAAAAAAAAAAAGGTTCAGGAAGTTGACCCAGTGCACAGATTTCCAGAAATTCAGACCTAGGAGAGCATTAGAAATCACAGCTGGCAATCTCTCTCAGTAAACAGGAAGCTGAGGGCAAAGAGATTTTTTGCAACTTGTTCAAGTTCACAGACCTAATTAGTATCAGCCATGGCAAAATTTCCACATTTTCAAATTATTTTAAAGAAGTTATTTATATCACACCAGGCTACTTCATACATAATTATTTAAATGACATTCTAACTTCTTTCCAATAGAATTCACAATTTTTACAAATTTATAACAAGAACCTTGACACTCCAAATAATTTCTGATGGATCTTGCCTCTTTTTGGAAAAAAAATCATTCATACTTTGACTTCCCATCCTATTCAGAGTAAAAAATGATTTTTTACAATATACTATATGGTCCTGGGTAGACCATTCCATCCCTGCTCTCTCTAACCATCTCTCCTGTCTCTGTGTCCCTTTAGGAATTGGTACAACTAAATTGGTTTGCTACTTCTACAGTTAACATCTCAGTAATCTTCCCTCTTGTAGGGTTTATACTTCTTTTCTTTACCTAAATGCTCATTCCCCAGACACAGATTTGTTTCACCCACTCACCTCCATTAAGTCGTTACGTTTCATGTTTTAGATGAGTCTTTTCCTGAGCAACCTACTTAAAGTTGCTGAATATTTACTGATGTAACCCCAAATCCCCAGGATCCAAACAACAGCAATCATATTTCCTTCTCTTTGCTTAATTTCTAAAGGAATAAGAATTAGTAATCTTTTCCCAAAACCCCCATAAATTACATAGGCTTAACATGGAGTACAAAAAAATACCTCTTTGTCCATATGTCAATGATTATGTTTTAGATCGGCTCATGGTAACACATACCTGTACTCACAGCAACTCGCAACTCTGGAGGCTGAGTCAAGTAAATCACAAGTTTGTGGTCAGTCTGGGCAACTCTCCAAGACCCTGGCTCAAAATGAAAGTCCCTGGTTATATTCATTCTTAATTCTTTATAGTTATATATAAGAATATAATGTATTTTGACATATTATTCATACATGAGATATAACTTTCCATTCTTGTGGTTGTATGTAATGTGGAATTTCATTGTTCATGCATTCATATATGAACCTAGGAAAGTTATGTCTGATTTATTCTATTCTCTTTCCTATTCCCAACATTTCTCACTTCTGGTCACTTCCCTTTGTCTAATTCAATTAACTTCTCTTCTTCCCTTCCTCACCTTATTGTGTGTTAACATCCCCATATCAGAGATAACATGAGCTTTTTTTTGAGGGATTGTCTATTTCACTTAGCATGAGAATCTCCAGTTCCATCCATTTGCCCACAAATGCCATAATTTTATTCTTCTTTGAGGCTGAATATTATTTCATTTTGTTATCTACCACATTTTCTTTATGCATTCATCTGTTGAAGGGAACTTGGGTTGGTTCCATAGCTTAGATATTGTGAAATTGAGCTGTTATAAACATTGATGTGGCCACATCAATGCAGTATGCTGATTTTAAGCCCTTTGTGCATAAACCTAGGATTGGGAAGCTGGGTCAAATGGTGGTTCCATTGTAAAGTTTCTGAGGAGTATCTATACTTCTTTCCAGAATCTTTGCACCAATTTACAGTCCCACCTGCAATGTATGAATGTACCTTTTCTCCCACATCCTCACCAACATTTATTATGACTTGTATTCTTGGAAATTGCCATTCTGTCTGGAGTGACATGAAATGTCTGTATAATTTAATTTGCATTTCTCAAATTGCTGGAGATGTTGAACATTTTTTCATTTATTTTTTGACCAATAGTATTTCTTCCTCTGAAGTGTCTGTTCAGTTCCACTGCCCATATATTGATTGGGTTTTTTGTTTGTTTGTTTTTTGTGGTCAAGTTTTTGAGTTCTTTATATATCCTGCAGATTAATGCACTATCTGAGGTGCAGGTGGTAAAGATTTTATTCCACTTTATAGGATTTCTCTTTATTTTCTTGATTGTTTTCTTTGCTATGAAGGTGTTTTTAATCTGATACCATCCCATTTATTGATACTTAATTTTTCCTCTTGTGCTTTAGGAGTCTTGTTGAGGAATGTGGTTCCTAAGCTGACATGATGGAGATTTATTCCTATTTTTTCTTCAAGTAGGCATAGGGTTTCCCATATAATGCCTTGATCCTTTAACAATATTGAGTTGAGTTTTATACAGAATGAGAAATAGGGATTTAATTTCATTTTGCTGCATATGGATTTCCAGTTTTCCCAGAACTACTTGATAAAGAGGCTATCTTTTCTCCAATGTATGTTTATGGCACCTTTGTCTAATATGAGATAACTGCGTATTTATGTGGGTTTGTCTCTGTATCTTCTATTCTATACCATGGGTTTATATGTCTGTTTAGGTGCCAATACCATGACATTTTTCTTACTATAGCTCTGTAGTACAACTTTAGGTATGGTACTATGATGCCTCTTGCTTTGCTTTTACTTGGTAAGAAATTCTTTGGCTATTCTGGCCCTCTTATTTTTCCAGATAAATTTCATTATTGCTTTTTCTATTTCTATGAAGAACATCATTGGAATTTTAATCAGAAATGCATTAAATCTATACAGTTTTTGATATTTTATATTTTTGATTAACAGATTAAATCTTAGAGTTTGGAAGAAAATCATGTAAAATAGCAAATTGTGATTGCATGATATCATCATGCATAATGGCTTGTGTTCCTTTTAAACCATCACATTATTTAGTGTCATTGAGCTCATTTAGAAACCTGCCCTAAACATACATATGTATGTATACTTCACTTAGAAATAATTTTAAAAAGTCATGACTATTTCCTTCTGATAAGTGTTTTGTCACCTTGTATGCTTTCATAAAGCCAATTGTTTCATCTGTGTTTATACTTTCATGGTGCTAAATGCAGGAGTAAAACTACTGCATGGGTTCCCATATTTTATTCTCTGTTGGACAAAGTAGCAAAACTTTATTATTTAGAAATGTTTACTGAAATCATTTGTAATTTCTTAAACCAGAAAGAATGTCACTCTTTTTAAACAGGTTAGCACAATTCAATTTCCCCTATTAATAAAACTCAATTTTCATAAAATAACTTGCATGTGTATTTGAAAATATAGAAATAAAATTAATTAGAACAAACTAATATCTTCCCAGTTGTTTCTTTGGAAATATTTTGTATTTTAAAGATTCAACTTTTTTTTTTCTACTTTGGAGCCTAATTAATTATGGGATGTGGTTTGAAATTACAAAAATAAAGTTTCTCTCTAATTAACTAATCATCACATATTGAAATCATCACCTCAAAAAATATTCCTTAATATTCATGACTTGAAAAGAAAGTTAATGCAAAATACCATTTCAAGTGATATCTTAGCTTCCTTCTTTTGATTGTGTACATACATTAAGCCTTTAGCTAGTAGATCAAAGTGCAAGGATATATTTTAGAATAGGATTTTTTTTTTTGAGTTTCTGTATTTTTCCTGAGACAGAACCTCTAAGATAGATTAGCAAATTAGTACATGTGCCTCGTAGTACTATAAGTTATTAGTTTCACATTTTGCTACTGCTATGATCAACAATTAATTTGTTAGTTGACTAATGTTACTGAACAACAAAGACGTATTACAATTTTTCAAGTACATTAAAAAAATATACCTATGTGTTGATATTTTTTCCATTTCAAGTGCTGTTTTTCTCATACAGGTATCATAAACTTAGTGTCTATTAAATGTTTCTCTCCAGAATTAGTTAATTCCAAGAAAATATGACTTCCATTGAAATATTTATGACACTTGAAAACAAAATTATGCTTTCTTTAAGAAAATAAATCATGAAAATTTTTATATAAAAATATGCAATTAATGCTTGATCCTTCCAATATTCCTTATGTCCCTAGACCTTAGGAAAGCAGTCTCAGCTTTCCCATCCTCTATCATTCTGAATAAACACACATGATTCTTGTTTCAGGCTTACAATAAATTGAATCTAGCACAGAACTTTCAGCAATTTTATTTTCATTTTTCTTAGTATTTTGTCATCCATTCATGATGGTATTTAGTATTTAGTCATCAATATAACAAGCATCTTATTTATTATTATTATTATTATTATTATTATCCATAATGTAGATATTACACACGTTTCCACCTTCTTCTATTAAATGCAGGAATTAAGTATCTTACCTTGCTTGGTTCTTCACCTCTCAGTCTTTACTGAATGAGAAATGAGTACTTTTAGACCTTGCCTAATCCTATGTTTTCTTGAAATATCTTTCTATCTACTTATTTATCCATATGTCTGTCATTTATCATCTCTAGGTACCTCTCACCTCTTTAATTTTGGAATATTAAATATTTACACAGTATCAATTGTCTACTTCACTGATTTTAAATAACACAGAAACAATTTTAATTGTATTATTGACTAATATGTGTATAAATTTACTATAAAATTCAATGTTTGGTAAAATTTATTTTATCTTTATTTCTTATTTTAATAATTCTGAACAGAGTTGATAGTTACTAAATTAACTATTTTCTCTGGTGTTGTCGAAATTTACATGGAGTAAAGCTGTGACTTTTAAATTTGTGATTATCTTTTGTTTTTAAATCAAAAATAGAATTATAGCCACTGGCTATAATTACTCTTAAATAGCAGAAAACTGTAGTCAGTAATTCATTGATTTTACTCCAGTGCCCTTCAATTTCTGATATGTCAATTAGAAATCCCATGGTTGGAAGATTTTCTCTTTCTCTCTCTTTTTTTATTTTAAATTTTTTTGTGGGAAACACTTTTCTATCCTGAATATTGTAAGATTTTGTCCCTTTCTGAATTGAGGATATTTATCAATGTGTTAGAAACGATATATAATTTATCATTAATCCTGTCTGGGATATAATAAACATTTGAAATCTCCAGGCTCAGGGAAATGCATCTCTTGTTTGGCTTCCCCTTCTTGCTATTCCTTATTTTTTCAGACCCTCTTACCCACCCCCTCCTGTTATATCTACTTTACAATATAAGTCTCTTAATTTTTCCATATTATTTATCATTTCTTTAAACATTTATTCAACAAAAAGTCATTTCTCTTTATTAATTCTGTTTATAAAGAATTCAAGTTCTAGTTGTGGTGATCATATATTTTTTTTTAGCTACAAAAATTCTAAATAGGAATTTTATTAATAATAGTCATTATAGTTACATATTTTGTCCAGGTCTTACAGGTAAAAGATGATAACCTTCTCCTTATCATTGACAACTTTAGACAATTCAGTTCCCCACTGTAGCTCCCTGACAGGTGCTCACTCAGCAGAATGAGCAAGGTCTGCCAAAGTCCTGGCCAAAGTGGTAGGCATATCTCAGGTGTACTAATTCACATTTGCAACCAAACTAACCTTAAAAAGATGAGATTTCCTTTTATTCCTCCAGGAATATCTTCCCCTTTGCTTCTGACTTTCATTATTCTCTAAGGAAGTTAAATGCTTGAAATGTATTTGTCTTCCTAGAGAATCCCGAGGAAAGTGCACCTTGACCTACATGTTCTATATCCAGCCACACTTCCCACCAGTAAAAGAAAAGAGATCAGTAGACCACCTCCTTTCTTTGCTTACTGAATCCATATTACTGATATGTATTGGCAATGCTTGCTGGAGTGAATTGTAGAAAATTCCCACTTGCTGATACTGGAAACTTTTTTCAGGGTGAGGTAAATAGCATTTTGGAGTTTTAAAATTCTAATCTTGTTAGAACTACAAATGGATAGAGTGATGGTTTCCTAACCATGAATCATCAACAACGAAGGGATATTTTTAAAATCAGGTTTAATAATTGTGTATGTGTGTAGGTGGTAGTGCTAGGGATGAAATCCAGGGCTTGGTGCATGCTAGGCAAGCATTCCACCACTGATATACATTTTTAGCCCTATATTCAAGAGTTTTATCTTTGAAAATTTCAAGACAAAGTATGAAAGAAAACAGCAAAATGCCTTTCTTTCATAACCTCTTCCCTGTCTGTTTACCTTTCCTATATACCTCAGAAGTCACAAGTTATACACTAATGACAGCTTGATTAGATCTATTACTGAGTTTCTTTTTTTAAAATGAGATTTGCTTTTCCCAACTTTAGGAAGAACAGAATAGAATCATATAAATAGACATATATGATTGTGTTTATATAAACATATATATGTATATATACATATATATGTTATTTTTCTTCAAATCAGGGATGATGAGCTTGTTTTGAAGAGGCAAGTGATAAACTATATTATATATATGTTTCATATATATATATATATATATATGTATATATATATAAAAATCTTAATGTTAATGTGAGTTATAATATGTACATACATAAAACACTCAAATGTAATGTTATAACTGTGCATTTAAATTTATATATAGTTAAATAAATTTGTCATTTTTTGTATATGACA
Organism: Marmota marmota marmota; assembly: GCF_001458135.2. Lineage (NCBI taxonomy): Eukaryota > Metazoa > Chordata > Mammalia > Rodentia > Sciuridae > Marmota > Marmota marmota. The sequence continues at coordinate 14,403,353 of NW_025999961.1, forward strand.
TTTCAAGGAATTACAAAATATTTTGTTTTGTATTTTATAATTTATCTAGTAAATTTTCTTAAATTAATTTTATATTTTATATTGCACATTTTACTTGGTAATATAAATTGTCATCTGTTTCAAATTTAAATATCTTTCTTAGTTCATTTAGCAAAAATGTGAAGTCATGTAGTAGACTTAATATTATTTAGTGTTCTTTGGACTATCAGTAAAATAAACCAAATCATCTGAATATAAAAGGGAAAAGAAAAATAGTATTCTAGAACATTATAAGCAAAACCATGCTCTTTGTTCCTCATGTGTGCAGCTGTGTGTACCTTTACTTCATAATTCTCTCGTGGTCAACCAGCTTATTTTGTTTCTTTGATCTATATGGTGGGTTGAATGATGACATTGGGGCCCATTTCAAATCTTTTCTCCATTGTAATCTTGATCCACTTTCTGATTTTGCCTCAATGTCCTCCTGGTTATTAAAGCATATTGGCACATCACTTTTGTGTCTAATAAATCACAAAGAAACCTTCTAATTCACAAGAACAGGAAGGGAGAGCATCAAGCACAAACTGCATTACTTCAAGAATGTCTCGTATCACCAATTTGGAAATACATTAAAGAATGGTTTTGTTAAAATTGATATAAATATCTTTTTCTTCAAATAAATAATCACATTTTTTTCAAATTTGTGTTCAAATCATTCAAAATGGTCATGTTAACCCTTACTGCAAGGAACCCACTTGCTGGTGTAAGAACACATACAGAAAAGTGTGGTATATTTGTTGACAGTGCTGTGTAGGTAAGCTTCTTTCTGTATTGGAGGGTTCTTGCTACATTTATCATTCCTGACATTCAGGTTCACATTTGCCTTCTATTTCACAAAACATGGATATTACTTTTGTTCCTCACCTTGACCATTTAACATGATTTCAGAAGATGAAACCTGACTCTGCTATTCTTTAACCTTGTGTGTCCAGAATTTTATTTTATACTTTTGGGTTTATATAGCTCAAGTGCTATAAGGTAAAGAATGGCCCATCTACTTCAGGTGCCAGCCAAGATGGATGGCTTGTCTTAGATGATATATGTTTTTTTCAAGCCAATTGAGTGTCTGATTAATTGAAGGGGGAAAATTATTGCAAAAAATGGCTAGCATGCCATTTATTTTCTCTCTCTGCTTTGTGTGACATGCTTTTGTGAGAATTATATTTTTTGATTCAATTTCTCCTTGCATTGTTTTGGCTAGAATACTACACATAAGACATTTTGATTCTGCAGAAATTGAGAAGCAATGCGCAAGATAAAATTCAATAAGAAATATCTGAGGCAGCCAGAAATAAGCAACTATAAAAATATATTATAACTCAAACTAAGAATATTTGTATTGTCAATGTGGTTTAAAGCTGCTCATGACTTAGATAATTGATAAATATAGTTATAAAATCAAAGCTAGATTTATGCAGAAAACTCCAAGGAGATGTATATATGTATTTACTCCATACATGCTTCTACATGATCAGGAACACCATCTCCATAAAATAGGAGCTTCACTTTCTCTGCTTCAAACTTAGGGTCAAGAAGAGTGTCTGGTAGCATTCTCAAAATACCTGATACCATTCTCAAAACACTACAAATATATACTTCTCATCATTTGAACAGTGCACAATCCATTGTATTGAAGTATCACATGAAGTATGATCAATGTGCACTAAATTGTTGTGTAAATTAAAAAAATTAAATTAATCCCTGTAATTCATTTTGATGTAAAGTTTTTACAGTTCCATATAATATTTATTCATTCATGTAGCAGATATTTAATTGACATCACCTAAGTGTTCAACAGAGCTAATCAGCTTTATTTTTAATTCTCATAATACTCTGAATTAATTATGGACTTTTACATAAGGAAATGAGGCTCACGATATTCTTCCTAAAGTGGTGCTGAATAAATCAATTACTTATAAAAAATTATGTAATTAAACTATTGAGAAATACACATCTAATTTTCCAATAATGTATACACTCATATACATGAAATATAAAGGGTGAGATAGAGAAAGGACAAATCTACTCAGTTTACAAAACTTCACTTTTTATGTTTTAGAAAAATATATTACTATTTTAATTATAAGCCAAGTGTTTTTTTTTAAAACAAATGATTTTCAAAAATTTTAAATAATATATTATAGACATAAAATATACAAAACCTTTTTCATTTTTTTCAAATAGAGAAAGTCTTATCCACTAAAAAAAATATACTCCTTATTGACTCTGTCATTTTGAGAAGACTAATTGGTGTTTGAGTGGCTTTATTCCCTTGGCCTTACACTATACTTCTTTCTCAATACATGCTATTTCATCTTCCATAATAAATTTGAAAATTTAATAATTTGTTTTTTTCTCACTTAACCTTTAAATGTGCCTTTCTCCTTCATTTTATTCTTTATCTTTCCTTTCCTGATTTTTTTTCTTTCTTATTTTCATCTAATCTCAATCTCCCCTTCTTCTTTTACATTTCTAACCCCTTTTATTTTTTCAGTAACTCCTGCCTCCTAGCACACACACCCTGGTTGAACCCTTCTCACAAAAGGAGGGCTTGGTAAAGAGACTTGTAGACAATCACCAATATTATCCAGCATACATTTTTTTTTTTTTAAAGAGAGAGAGAGAGAGAGAGAGAGAATTTTATTTATTTATTTATTTTAGTTTTTTCGGCGGACACAACATCTTTGTTTGTATGTGGTGCTGAGGATCCGACCCAGGCCACAGGCAAGCCAGGCAAGCGCACTACCACTTGAGCCACATCCCCAGCCCCTCCAGCATACATTTTTAAATGTAGTTAGTGTCCAAGGAGAGGTATATATGTATTTACTCCATACATGCTTCTACATGATCAGGAACACCAGGTTATATAAGGTTCTGACTTAAATTTGCTTGTAGACTATCACCTATTTGGTTTTTATTCTTTGATTAAGCAAACTGCCTCATCACTGGTCTATTCAAGTTTTCTTTTTCTTCTTTATTAATCTTGGTAGGGAACACATGTCCAATAACTTGTCCATTTCTCCTAATTATCAAATTTTGGGACATACAGTTGTTCATAATAATCTCTAGTATTTCTTTGTATCTCTGTTATATCAATAGTAAAGTATCTTTTATGAAAAGTCTCAATAACAATCCTACCAAACAACTCAAAAAAATAGATAAAACAGACACTAGTATGGCAATATGTAAATCAATGGATGTGTAACTGATGTGATTCTGCAATCTGTATATGGGGTAAAAATAGGAGCTCATAACCCACTTGAATCAAAGTGTGAAATATGATATATCAAGAACTATGTAATGTTTTGAACAGCCAACAATAAAAAATTAAAAAAAAATAGATAAAAACTTCTTAATAGTACTTCCTTAAAAGAAGACATAGAAATGATTAACAGATATATGAAAAAAATGTTCAGCATCATTAACCATTAGAGAAATACAATTTTATTCCAGACTGAGAGGTGACTTCATTCTTGTTAAAATGGCTATTATAAAAAAATAAAAGAGCTGGACTTGGTAGCACATACCTATAATCCTTGCAGCTCAGCAGGCTGTGGCAGGAAGCTCCAGAGTTCATAACCAGCCTCAACAAAAGCAAGGTGCTAATTAACCCAGCAAGACCCTATGTCTAATTAAAATGCAAAATAGGGCTGAGGATGTGGCTCAGTGGGTGAGTACCCCTGAGTTCAATACCCAATACCAAAAAAAGTAAAATATATAAATAAATGTTAACAAGTGTTGTCAAGGATGTGGCAAAAGGGAACCATTTTTATAATGTTCATGGTGAAGTAAATTAGCATAGCCACTATGGCAAAATATAGTAATATTTTTAAAAAGTAAAAAGAGAGTCCCCATATAATTCAACAATTTCATCTCTTGGGATTTATACAATTAAATTCTTAGTTCAGGGCTGGGGCTGTTGCTCAGTGGTAGAGGGCCTGCATCACATGTGTGAGGCACTAGGTTCAATCCTCAGCACCACATAAAAAATAAATAAATAAAATAAAGATTTTGTGTCCATCTACAACTAAAAATTAAATTTAATATATATAATCAATAAAATGAGTGAACATTTTATTTATATAGTAAATGACAATCTATAGAGTATAATGATATGAATTTTTTCTATTCTTCAGTTCAGTTAAGACTGTTTTTCGAGTGTCTCCACATTGATATTGAGCTTATTTTTTTCTACACATATCCTAATTAATCAATAAGGTCACCTATTCTCACTGAGCACTATCAACAAACAACCTGGCTACTTGATATGCATAAAAAATTGTGTTGGGTTTGCAAGATAACTGTCTAGAAGAGTGTCAAATATCTTCCTATCACTTTTGTAGACCAGAAGGAGTACATCCCTAAGTGTATTTTGATTAGATGTGTCCTCTTTGGTGTCTTTTCAGGCAATAAGCACCGAGAGGTCAGGAAAAGAGATAGCGTTATTGTGGGCCATCTTCTCACTTTGTGTTAAGGTGAGAACTGTTCATGGCACTTGTGTTCAATGGATCAGTAGATGACCCTGTGCAGAACCTGAATCTACAAAGGAGTTGCCAGACAAAACATTTATCAGTAAACTCAAGTCAAAATTGCAAAATGCTGCAAACTGGGTGGTTTAAACCAAAGAAGTTAATTTCTCACAATTTTGGATTCTGAGATTCTAATGCCAGTTAACTAGTTCTTGGCTGGCTACCTTATTGCTATATGTTCACAAGTAGAAAGCAAAGGAGCTTTATTCTTTTTCTCTTCCTATGGGGATTCTAATTCCATCATGAGGACTCCACCTTCATAATTTCTTCTAAAACTACCTCCAAAAGGTCCTGTTTCCCAATAACTTTGCAATAGGGACTAAGATTTCAAAATACAAATTTATAGGTGTCACAAATAACTCAGTTCATGACACCATCCTAGATTGCCTTTTTGCAACTATATATAGTAGTTTCTGTTTTAAAAAACCTAGTTTAAATATGGTAAACTAGACAGGATGCTATGATAACAGATGTAAAGCAAGATTGCCCCATTGACATGAGAAATCATCTGTGATACCCATGAAGCCTATTTAAGGTTATTTTCCAAATAAAGACACTATTTTATAAATAAGACCCCTAGAAAAACCTATTTTACAAATGAAGACAGAGAAGCCAGAGGTTAGATTACTAGTAGAAGTACCCCTACTTGAACCAAGGTTATCTAGGTCCTGAATACACTGTGTGGTGAAAGTGTTTGAATGTTCACATGTATGTAAATAATTTTACATATTGTAAATGTGAAAATATATATCTGTAATATATACCATCTGTATGTGGTGTTTTCAATCACATTTTGTTACAGGGCATAGAATGATGAATTGGATGTGAGATAAATTTCTCTGTAATTTGTGCTGTTTAGACTCTTCAAGGGCATACTTAAGACCCCTTAAACTTATTCAAAGAAATATGAAATATATATATATATATATATATATATATATATATATATATACTAATTTTGCATTTTTTTTCTAGTTTATTCTGATCTCTTGAAAAAAAATGACCTCTAGAGCTACCTTTCCCTCTGCTGTGTGGAATGCAAAATTACTTACTCTTAAAAAAATAAAGTGCACAAAAGAACACACCTGGAGGGTGGAATATATGTTATATAATCCATACAGAATTATGTATATGAAGATCAAAGCTGGAAAGATTTAAAAAATCATTGACTAATAATTGATATGTATATCATGCTTAAGAAAGCACTTATGAATTCTATATAAGTGAATTTTCAGATTACATGGTTTTATCCTTTCAAGTGCCCAAATCTGACTTTAAAAGTTATGGCTGGAGAGACTTCTAAAGTGCCTAATGCTCCTCTCTCCCCTTTCAGCAGATTTGGGTGATTTGTGTCTTGTCATTTGTGTAACTCAGCATTTCCTAAGGAGGGAGAGTTAGATACTCATTTGAACACTGTCTACATTGTCTCATTTATTTGATTCATTTTCCCATCCTTCTGGCTGACACAAGTTCCATACTTAGGCCAGGTGGTAGAGCCAACAAATCCTCAATAGAATGTAAAGTGTTGGCAAAATCAACAAAGCTCACATCTTAAATGTTACAGGAGGATTTTCATTGGCCTTATTACTCTGCTTTATTCAATTAAAGGAGTAGTTTCTTGGGTATGCATTATTGATTTTATGATTATTTTATTTTTAGCTACAATATATAAAATGTCTACTTCTTTTAGTGAGAAATAGACTGTTTCATCATTTGCTGTTTGACAATGAAATCAATAAGTAGTCTTTGTTTTCATTTATTTATAAATTAGTGGAAGTTCCCTCCTTCCAGAGTATGATGTTCAGTTTCTTACATGCTAATCACTGAAAATGCATTCTCTATTTTTTCAAAGTGAAAGGTGAACTATGCAGTGATCCTGGTGTGCTACTTACTGTGGAAAGGATAGGAGAAGGGTTTTCAAATTGCATCAATCTTAATTGAGTATTTTATTACAATATATGTCTTTGATGAATGGCACTGGCCTAGGAAGAGTAACCCTATCGATGTCAGGGAAAAAAAAATCTGGACAGAGTGCTATGTTTCAGCCCCTCCACATTCCAAAGATATCTTCAGTGATGCATGATTTCTCCAAACAAGCCAGAACCTTCAGGGTTCAGTCTACTTGAGAAGCACCTGTTACCTAAGGTTCTTGGATCTGCCACCTGGGTGGGGAGTGACAGAAGAATACTAGCTAAGCTGAAACTGGTTTGCCTGACATTAAGAGTATTCTTGGCAGAAGTATACTAGTTATTACACAGAAGCAGAGGAGCTTTGGCAGAGCTAACTGGCAAGGCTTGGTGGTGATGGTCAGAAAGCAGGTTTCAAAGTTTATTGCCCAATTTGTTGTTATTGTTGCTAATCTTCTATTTTAGCAGCAGTACAAACGCTAAGATTGAAGTAGTCTTCAGTCCTGAGTAAGATTGCAAACACCAACTGACTTTGTGAGTTCAAATTCTGCCTGTAGAAATTAACTTCCCAAACTTGGGCAAGCGACTTAATCTTTTGTTTGCTTTCATTTTCTCATTCACAAAATTTCAACAATGTTTTTAACCTATCTAATAGGATTGCTGTGAGATTTAAATAAGTTATTGAAAAAATGGTTAAAATAGGGACTGATACATCATGATTAATAAACAATTATAGTTATTATTGCTATTATTTACTGAGATACAAGCTTCTTTAATGTTAAGTTTCAATGGTCAACTAAATAATTCTGTATGCATACTATAAGTGATCAATTATTTTAATTAACATCATAGACAGGGTGAATTTCAAATTATAAATCTTCCTCTAAGAGAATGAGTTGTTACATGTGGCCTCTCTTCACATTGCCATTCATTTATGGTAGCTTATCTATGTTATTACATGCATTGTATTAGTACACACACATTGGGTTTGGAAATCACATCTATGGATGCTTCTATTTTGACTGATTTATCTTATTTCACACACTTTGGTTAAAATTCAGATTTAAGTTTGATTTAGATAGTACTTTTATCAGTCTCCCTAAAATCCTTTCTTTAGGTTTCCTGTTGTTCAAAGATCCTACTCATGTTTTATGGGATAAAGAGAACTATTCAAATATCAGGAAGTACAATGAATGCTCTAAATTTACTAAATTTCAGAACACTTAGAGCTTGGTTAATCCATTTCTACATAGACTCAATTAACTAGACAATTGAACTATGCATTCCAAACTCAACCTAAGTTACTAACATATGATTAAGAGGGATGGGTTTGTTTCAAACCATTTATGCCAGTCCAGTTATCTTAAATATCCAAAAAATACCCTTTTATCATTCTCAATAATTCGTCATGACATATGTTAATTTAAAGTATTGAACCCATTTGCTATGGAAGATATTTCTCTGTCACAATGAAAGAGCCAAGTATGAAAAGCCTAGTTTTACTAATTTCTCTCTATTCAGACTAGCTTTCCAATGCCATCAAAGAGCTTCTGTTAACCATCACACCTCTGTCATGAGATCCAGGAAATATGAGTTGAATAGTGTTTGCTTTAATTTTCATGGAAGCTATACAAAACAAAGGACTCTCACTGCGCCTTTAAGTTGATCAAAAACATGAATCAGTTTGGGATAACTTCTTATTTATTGAAAGGAATGGATAAAAATTAAATTATTTGAACTACTTATATTATGAATAATTTTTGAAGCCTGATTTTAAAAATTCTGACATGGATTAAAAATTTTCTAATGCAGACCCCCAGCATTCATTTATCATGATTAAGAACTAATTACAAATACACCATTTTATTGCTACCATGATTTTTGGAATCCTTCCATAACTTGATGAAGCTTACTAACAATCTGTAAGTGGTTTGTTAGGTTAAAACAAAGTATGGGTGATGCTTAAGTGTCATGTGTTTAACATGTAGATCTTACTCCAGGAAGGTGATCTTGTGAATCATTGCAGGATATTAGAACTCAGAAGTTGATGAACATTTCATAATCTCAAATTTGACTTGTATGCTGAATCAAAATAAAAATGATACTTAAGGAATTTCTTCACTTTGGATCTCATACAATGAACACTAAAATGTAAATATAATTATTTGGTATTTCTTTAAATCTTAATTTCAAAAGGCACCTGGAATTTTGCCCACAAATTAAAAGCACAGATGCATATAACTTTTTAAATATTCCTTGTGAAACTTACTTCATTTTATCAGGCTATTTATTTTGGAGTAGTAAGAAAGTAAAATCTGTGTCTATTTTCCCTATGGTTAAAAGACTCTTACTGGAGTGTTCCATATAATTCACTGTACAGATACATATAATTTCTGTGTCCCTACTTCACTTATTTTGATATATAACATGTAGCATGAATATATAGATAATAAGGATGTGTCTGAGTCAGTTTTTCTAAAAATAGTTAATCGATGAATAGTAAAAGTTAAGCACATATTTTCATATATTTATGTAAAATATATTTGCTTGCTTATAATACAGCCATCTCAAAATTTGAGTTTCTAAACCTAAGATCTAAAATTGCATTGCGGCAAGATTCAATCAGGATTTATTCTCCAAAACATCTTGAGAATAATTATAGTAATGGTTCTAAACAATAAAAAGAAAAAAAGGCATACATAACAAATCTTTATATAATTAGATCAAATGTTCACTGAAATTGAATTATAGAAAATGTTACATTTCTTTGTTCTAGTTTGTATTCTCAAAATTACCTTAGAAATGTTCAAATGGATATTTTAACTCTTTCTATGAAAAGCCACATATCCAAATCCCAAATTATTCACTTGAGAACACATATGATATATATTAACCACACACTTAGAACTTTAAGATTCTTTAGTAATTTCTCTATATTCTTGTTTAATTACTATTACAAATAGGAATGACTAAAATAATGCATAAGATGTGTATAACATAGTATCTGTTGTCATAAAATGATTACATTGCAGCACTAAAGTGCTATGATCCTATTAATTTAAATGAAGAAAGCATGTTTCTCCCCCATATAATTGTATTTCCTTATATTTTAGGATCTTATTTCAGGGGGAAAAGAAGATGTATGATTAAGTATAGTAAGAAAGGGGAAGCAAGTTTAGCAATCCTCTCACTCTTTTTCATAAAAACCAAAGTAATGCGATGCATTTAGGTCACCTTAATGTCATCACCTGAGAACTGGGAGTAAAAGACTCATTACCTCAATGCTACTAGCTTCATCCTTGGGTAGTAAATGTAGAGATAAGATGTTAAAAGTCTCCAGCAGTCATTAGAAAAAATCAAAGTGATTAAAATTGTGGAAGAATCAATTAATGATATTATACACACAATTCCATAGCTACAAGTGGTGTTATTTACATTCTAATCCCATATAAATGGTCATAATATCCATTGTTTTAATTTACTTCTTGATGTCTCCTTATGATGTGAGACTCGTGAAATACTTTAGAGTCTATAAAAACCCTGATAATCTGACAACTTTCCCATATTCATACATGAATACACACCAGTCAAACTTCACATCATGTACAACCATTGCCAAATGTTTTCTTTGATATAAGGAGGCTGATTCATAGTGGGATAGAGAAAGGATGTATGAGAGGAATAGACAAACTCTAGGTAGGGCACAGAGGTTGGAGGGGAAGGGAGGGGGCATGGGGTTAGAAATGATGGTGGTATGTGATGATCATTATTATCCAAAGTACATGTATGAAGACATAAATTGGTGTGAATATACTTTGTACAAAATCAGAGATATGAAAAAATTGTGCCCTATATGTGTAATAAGAATTGTAATGCACCCTGAAGTCATATATAAATTAAATAAATAAATAAATAAAAATAAAAACTCTGGTAATCTGACAACTTTCCAATATTCATATATGAATACATACCAGTGAAACTTCACATCATGTACTATATATATATATATATATATATATATATATATATATACACACACACACAAACATACACACATATACATATATTTATGTATTGATTATATATGTATATAGATATAATATACATAATGTATATACATATGTATGAACAATATATGTATGTATACATATATTCTAATACTTATTCTAATTAGGATCCCATTCTTATGGGTGAACATGATATGAAGTTTCACTGGTGTCTATTCATATATGAATATGGGAAAGTTGTCAGATTACCAGGGTTTTTATAGACTCCAAAGTATTTCATAGGTCTCACATCATAAGAAGACATTAAGAGATAAATAAAAACAATGAATATTATGACCATTTACATGAGATTAGAATGTAAATAACATCATATATGTATGTATTATATATTATTCATACATATGTATATACATATATGTATATTATACATGTTATATGTATTATACATATATACATATACTATGTATACATATATGTGTATATATGTATGTATATATATACAAAGCCATTCTTGGTCAAATTAAGAGTGTAATTTAAGTTTTTTATTAAAGAGTTATAGTTAAGACAAAGATTTTCTCAAAATCAAAAACACACTAATTAACCTAGAGTATATATTGTTCTGTTTCAGATTAAATTAGAACCTTCCTATAAGACTAACTTTTATATAACTGTGCTTTTAAGCCCCCATCCTCAGATGTAATCTCATTCTGAGATACAGTAGTTCAGGGCTTCAACATATAAATTTATCCCAGACAGTAATAGCTATTGTTTCAAAATTAAAGATATATTTTATATTAAAATTTATGGTAAAATATTTTAAAAATCAAAAACTGATAACTGCAATAATAGTGTCCACAGGATCTAAAACACTATATTATTTTCAGTCACTTAAATTCAATTGAAAATTTTACAAGCCCAATTCTATAATATCATTACTGGGTATGGGAAGGTACGTAAAATTTTCCAACATTTAGAATGAATGTTTTAGAACTAAATAACCAGTTATTGTAGATGTAGCATAGCTTTCATATTTCTGTTTCTTTCTACTACCAGTTTATAATTATGCCTTTTAAAATTTGGTATGTATTTAAATTTGCATGCTGTATTTTATTTAGCCTATTCTATGTACTTTTAGTAAGAGATGAATATGTGTACTTGCTTACTTTTTCATGTGAACCTAAGTCTGAGTTCTTTCTCCCACACAACATTTTCTTTGGATTCTATGACCAACTTGAATAGTGTTAGAGAAGGAGGGACACAGCTACCTCGTATCATAATTAACTTTTTAATTTTCCTACTTACATTTCAAATGCTATTAAACATCAAATCTGCCTTTGGATGAAATAAACTATTGAGGGAAATCACATACCATCATCTTAATTACATATATAGCAAGTTGTTTCTCAAACTGTAAATATGGTCTTGAATCCCAAGGTAAATACCATTCATTCAGAAAAAAAAATATATAGAAAAAATCCAGTTCAAAGAAACTGTAATATATATGATAAATGTAAAATAAGTCAAAATAATTTTTTAAATGTATCAATACACAAAAATATTTTGTGTCAATTGTTGACAATCCTTTTCCTTTTTGCAACAGGAATGGAAAGAAATAAATTCAACAGAAAGAGGATACTTATCAATAGTTTCTATGTTAAGAATACCAGGTTCTTGACAAGGGCAATACAGAGAGGATCAAAGACACTTAAAGAATAAGTAGAATTCCAGATTCAAACCCTTTCCACAGATGTCTTTAATTTAGAAGACACCTTTATTTAAATAGTGAGTCAGATGACACAGAATTAAAAAGCTACTTTAAAATATATGAATATGTATGTAATTACCCATACCAAAATAAGTAGAACCAATCAAAATTTTATAATTTGAAGTATCCTTCTAGGAAATGTCTGTATTCCAATGATGGTGATTTGTTTTTCAAATGAAAATTAGAATTGGTCTGAAGCTTGTTCAAGACATTCATGTGGCACAAACTTTTTTTATTTTAAACTATTTCTATGGAACATTTTTGGTGTCTTTTACTTTTGATTTAATATAAAAATATAAATTATTCATGCCATACAGAGATGTATAATTAGTCTCATAGTATTCTGTAAATAGAATGTCATTTCAGGTGAAGGATGAGACACTGTTACCTGGAGTTACACACATCATCTAAATGGCTGCCTGGCTCCAATCTAAGATCAAGACTTTCCAAGATTCCATTCTGCTCTTCATGAATAGTTTTACATTATTTTGAACATGCTATAAATTGCTCAGATACTATTAACATGAGAATGATATGAAACAAATTAATCAGTATGTATACATGGGGTGGATTCCATATGTTCATGAAGAAACCACAAGCAAACATGCTAAGTAGGTCCATTAACATGATAATAAAATTACTATAAAAGAAAATAGTGTATCAAGTGGTAGAAATAATAGATGTGATACAGCTACTGGCATCAACAATACATTACGGACTAGATATTTGAGGAGTGGAAAACAGGACTACACAAAGGGATTCATTGCATAGGAATTGTGTGTTGTTTGTATAATATACTGTTTTATTTTTAACCAAGGTACAACACCAATGAAAATATAAACTAAAGTAATAGTAGTATTGAACTTTTTTTTTCTTTTGCCAAGGTGTGCCTAAGCACATGCATCAATATATTAATGCTTCCATACTTTCATCAAGCCATTGTGGGAGATATTATTGCCATTCTCATTTCTCAGGTAAGGATGCTAAGACACAAGGTATTTACCACATGTGCCCAAGGTCATAAAGCCTCTAGAGGGAGCCAGGATTGAGCCCACTCAGTGTACTTCAGCACTGATGGTGCGACCATGTTCTACCCATCCTTTCTACTACTCGTGTGTACACACACTCAACCCCGATAAGACCTCTGTAAAGGGATCATACCTGGCATAATGCTAAATACAATACATAAGAGATACCCAAGCTTCAAGATGCTTGGAATATTACAAAGGAGGTGCTCAATTTTTAAAAGCTATTATTTTTATTTAAAAAGTTTCTAGTTAACTTTTTGAGGTGGTTGAATCTAACTACCAAATAATATTATTTAAATAATTACACAAATAATAGCAATGTGCTATGTACATTGTGAATAATTAAACTTGATTAGATTCAGCATTGCATATATTTTGATATTTCATGAAAAATAGTTTTTTTCCTGAAAATTAAAATCAGGCATCTACTACAAGTTTTATCCTTCTAAATTTAAAAACAATATGTCACTTCAAAAATCTTAGAAAAATTGTAGCAGTTTTCAAACTAAACAGATGTTTTCCTTCTTATCAATGTTGGCTATTCTTTTCTCTTTGGTTTACTAACCAGAATTAAAATTGCTATTGTATACATTTTCATGTATTCAAAGCAATAATTGGCTTCATTCTGAATGAGTGTTAGTGAAAATGGGGCATTGCTTATGACTCTATTGGATTTTTCTTCCTGTGCCCCTGATGCCCCTTACACATTCCCATTGCCCTCCTAATACCCATTTTGAGGGGGTATGTATCAGGAATTGTACCCAGAGGTGCTTAACCCCTGAGCCACATCCCCAGCACTTTTTATATTTTATTTTTGAGACAGGGTCTCACTAAATTGCTAAGGGACTTGCTAAATTGCTGAGGCTGACTTTGAATTTGCAATCCTCCGGCCTCAGCCAGCCTCAGCCTCCCAAACCACTGGGATTAAAGGTGTATGCCACCGCATCCAGCCCAATACCCATCTTTTAATCATTCACAAGGATGACTGAGGATAACTCAATTTCCTTAGATGGAACTATAAAGTGCTAAATTGACCTAAGACAAATGTACATAAGGGCTAAGACATTTAAAACTGGCAGAAATAAAACATGTAAATTGAAAGCAAAGTAAACAATTTTGTGTTTTCACATGTAAATGACAGCATGTAAGTCAATCTTCAAACTCTTGTTTGGTTTTCTATAATTCTCTTTATTTTGTTGTCCTCCACATTTCGGCCATCCTCAGGTTGGATCTGGCAAACTCTCAGGAGGAGAAGAAAAAAAGCCTTTTTGATACCTTCTAAAGGGAAAGGAAAACATGCAAAAGCCTCTAGCTGTTTATCTGTCATATTCTCTAGTTAGATCTCTAAAGAAGGACACCAAGATTGATCAAGATCAATTAAATTTTTTTTTTTTCTGGAACATGATGCAAATACATTGTACTCTGAATTAATCATGGATAGTAGGAAAGCACATACTTGTAAATATAACAGATCCCTCAGCATTAGCAGGGAGAAAGAAAGGAAAAAAAAGGTATTTGGTCATTTGGTAATCAGGTAAAGCATCTGCAATGAGATATTATTTAATGCTATTTAATTGTACTAAAGGATTTGAAATGACCAATAAACTAATTCTTCAATTTTCTCCTAGTTATGTTGGATTTCAGGAGACATGGTATTGATCAACACTCAGTATATATTTTGGAATATTGAGGAATTAAAACCAATGACTTATAACCAGTAAATCAATAGAATGAAATTATTCAAGTAGCTTCTTAAAGAATAATGGATTTTTCTCTTTTATTGCTTTTCCAATCTCTTCCTTCTTTTCTGTACAAACACACAAACTATAATCATGTGTAAATAGCCATGGGACATATCTTAAAACAAAAAAGTTTTGGATGCACTGGTTGGGGCGATGAGAACCAAGTCAAATTGATTAAAATTTCTTAACTATAAGTGTCATTATTTGTTGAGAAACTGCAGAAATGCATATAATTAGTGAAGTTTCTTAAAATATGAAGCTTACAAAGCAAAATGCCTAACGAAGTAGAGACAGTTTACTCTTCCTGTATCACAGGCAATCTATACTATGATTCACGGAAATCCAAATTATGCCCAACAAAAGAAACAGTGTAGCAACTCTTCCAGATAATAAAATTCATTCCATTTTTCACCTCTCAGAGTAAATGGAAATGCGGTGACTTGAAACTATTCAGTAAGTAAAAGAAGCTTTCATTTCTAAGTTGCAACTAAGTGATTTTCTGTACCATTGGAGTATCTGTTGACCAGGTGGACTATATAAAATTCTCCATATAGAGATTAAACCATACACTTTAATCCAAATATTCATTAATTTCTAAAATAAAACAGAGGTATATATACCTTAAATTCTCAGAGAAAACCTGAATCATCTGGACTTTTAGATATCTCATACTCTAAAAAAATAGGTTTATATAGAAGTTATATGTATGAAAATATGTCAGGTGTGTGCATATTGAAATGAATTTAACTATGGTGTGTGCATATTGAAGTGAATTTAACTATATAAGTATAGTGACACTATTGCCAATATCCTGTCTTTCACAGTTGAGCCTATTAAACCTTCTCAGAATAATATCTTCTCCTAGGCAGAAAACAAACAAAAATTATCCCTGCCTACCACCTGTTTTCATATGTCACTATTAACAAAACATTAATTTCAGGTATATTAATATATTTTTCTCCATTATAAAATGAGGTGTTTGACAGCACACTTTTTAATAGGTACCTTTGCCTCATAATACACTTCTCACAATATGAAAAAGAAGGAAGACCTTGATTTGCTTAAGAATGATGTGTTTTTTATAACTAATATCACCATCATGCAACAGTAAATTTAAAGTACTTTCATGAAGCAACAATCTAATTATAATGTTTTCTTCAACGATTTTAATGTCTACAATTAATTTTAATTTGTAAGAACAGCAAGATTGGACTCAGAAATATTAATTTCTCAAATATATTAAGTTTGGAAACTGAGAAGGTTTCACAAATAAATATGTGTTAACTATTTGCAGTCAGTTGAAAAAGATAAAATATGAATCGTAATGTATTTTATCATTAATCTGAAAATTAGGAAATAACCACTTTTTTACATATTAACTATTCTTGCTTTGAAATTTTCATAAAAGTTTCAAATGTCTGTAGACTCCACAGGCTGATAAATATCAGGTTGTGGCCAAAGCATTTGTCTCCCATCAAAATAATATGCAATCCACGATGATTGATTCTGCTGTTTTCCTCCCTTAGGGTATCCCTGAACCTATTGTAAACTCCATGGTATCCCTAAAATCTCAAAGTTTGGCTTTAAAGTCAATATATGATCAGGTCTGGCCTCCTTCTGAGCAGAGAGCACATTGCCCAGACACTACATGTACAGGGCTTGTTAGTATTGCCAGGGAAAGCACAAATATTTTTATGTTGGAAGAAAAACAGAATAAAATTTCAAAATTGAGATTAATGTCAAATATAATAGAATCTCATCTTAACTGATTATTTCAAATTTTCAAAAGATACTTATTTCTATGCTAATTAGCAAAAAATGTTTTTGTGCTATAATCAATCATTATAATTTCTGCTCTATTTCTATTATTTTCAATTTCCTTCTTCTCTAATATTTCTCCTGAGCATTCTAACCTTCTGCTG
This sequence comes from Marmota marmota marmota, assembly GCF_001458135.2. NCBI lineage: Eukaryota > Metazoa > Chordata > Mammalia > Rodentia > Sciuridae > Marmota > Marmota marmota. The sequence goes on from NW_025999961.1 coordinate 14,420,292, forward strand.
ATAAGTGTTAATCATACTGAATAACCCATTCATATTTTGTAAGTAGCATTTTGTGAGAGATCAATTCTCATCCCTCTTCTGTTCTCTGGCTGGAACTCATATCTGATTTAATTTGTTGTCCTTGAAGTTTGGTGGTTAGTTTCTCAGGTAGCTAAGAAAACTTCAGGCTAACAGAAACTATTCAGAGAAAAGTTATTGTGAAAAGATTGTTCTCAGTTCCCAAACTGAGGCTCATTTACAGCAGCATGACCTTGACAAGTGTCCATAAGTCAAACAATGTCTCGCCATAAACGATTTGGGGTGACAGGCCCATAACACATTGCACACATAGATTGGATTCCCAGCAGGACTCCTGCTGGCTAACACTTCTTTCCTCACACAGCAATACCAGAAAAGTTACAGTTAGGAAAAAAGAAATTTCTATCTGATGTCAGGAAAGTAAAATCTTATATTGTAACAAAGTAAGTGAAAGGTGAACACATAGTATTATTAATATCAGATTCTGGATCAAGATTCACCATCACATAGCTCAGAGGGCATTCACTGATGTCCATGGTATCGTCAGTGAACATTTCATTTCTATGAATAAATTTGTGCAAGTCACATTCCTGTACTTTGGGAACTAAGAATGAAATAAGATTAGACCTATTATTGTAGAAGTGAATTAAAACTCCAAATGACTATTCCTCCTCCCCTGAACATACTGGATGAAGAGTGAAGGAGATAATTAGCTTTTGTGACTTCTTCACTATCCAGGCACTTCTATCCTAGCCAGTCCATGTTGTCTAATAAAAATATATGCATACTTTACTATGTTTTTAAAAACAAGACTTTATGGTCTTGGTGGGCCTAATAGTTATTATTGTGAGTGAGTATAGAAAGCATTTTTAAGGTATCTTCAACAATTATAGGTGAAATAAATATAACTAGTATCTCATTAGTGATAAAGCCACAGGTATCAGGACTATGACAGTTGTTATGACCTTGACATTTAATTTAAGGTAATGTTGACTGTCCATTGGACATCAGTAAGAGCAAAGATATGCATTGTCCACTTAAGCTCAGAATCCCTAGATGTGATGTATGGATGCAAAATGGAAACAAGTCCAGTTCTCATACAGATCCAGTTAGCTTCCCCAACACACCCACATGATGTCAGTGAGTATCATTTATTATCAGGTTATTCAAAGGTCCCAAAGTACTGGCTCATGATAAGTACTTTCATGATCCTGCTGTCATGATCACTCCTGAACACAACTTCTAAAGACAGCATCTTACAGATACACCTCAGTCAGTGAAGGTCAAGCCAGAATGAATTTCTACTGTTTACTGGTATAACTTTATTTCTTGAAGACTATACTTCCCTCATTAAATCTAGTAAATTTTACAACAAAGACGAATTAATTTTATAAAGATAACATAATTTATTTTAAAACTATAGGGAGAAAAATTATGAACAAATTAGGGAAATAAATATACTTAAAAGAAAATAAAAATCAAACCTCACCAAGGACTTAAAAAATTAATGGGACCTATGTTATACTAATAAACTAGAAATGCTTGCACATTTGTGTGTTTGCATATAAACATCCCCAATTCTATGTTGACAAGGGTACAAATTAATAGTAATAATCACTAAACAAAACACAATCAAATTATATTTAGAATAACTTACATTTTTAGCCTCAGTCATACCTATTCTAATCATCATTACAAAGGAAATAATATAAAAACAACAGATATATATATATATATATGTGACGAAGTTCAAAGGAAAGTGATTTCTTAAAACGAATGACAGGAAATAACTATTCTAAGAGTAGAGAAATGAGCTTTTTTTTTTTTTTAATAAACTTAGCAAATAAAATGTTAAAATAATAAACATCTAATGTAGCAAAGAATACACCATACATGTAAGTATATTGCCTGAGTTGTAATTCTAGCTTTACTATCCCATAACCATGAAGCCTTATACCAGTTACTTATATCTGCTAACTCAAAGTTTCCTCCTATGCAAAAAGTGAAGCTAATAATAATATTTGAAAGTTGTTATGAAGATGAAATAAAAGTATACAGAAAGCCCTCTGTAAGTTTGATTATGGTTAGGACTATAACTTTCATTATTACTATAGCCATGTAAACACCATAAAGTTTTAACATAAGAATGCAATAAGAACAAAATAAAAATCGTATCATATATATATAATAAAAGCATGAAGCCACACAGCCCTCAAATAAAAAGCTATTTTAAAAGTCCAGTATGTTATTAGGGTGATGATATTTTATTTGAATTTTATGAAATATGTTATCATATCTGACTTTTACTTACCAATAAACTTTTGGCCTCAAGGCTTAATAATAATTTGTCTATATACTTGGTTTTCCCCATTTTCTCCAGAATAACAGTCATTACTTATGTTGCAATGAAATACTCTTTTTCTTTTGTTTTTTTTTCTATTCTTCATTTATGTCTTTTCTTTCGTTTATTTTTATTTTTTACTATTACTTGACCAAAATTTTTGTAATTAAAAACAGTTGATAACAGTTGCTGATAGCCTCTGTGAATGTTCAAAGTAAGGGGCATTTTGAGATGACATGCCCATGAGTTTTCTTTTCCAAATCCTTAATTCATGGTTCCAACTATGACATAAATTCATTTGCATTTGATTTGTCAACAGAGAGAAATATTTATAGAATTATAATGCATATTCTTTTGTCATTAATATAAAGTCATTCAATTATATATAAATTGCTATTGGTTGCTCCTGTCTTTACTATATAATATAAAAATATTTCTGGGACACTTCTTTATTTATTTATTTTGGGTCTTGGGGATTGAAGCCAGGACTTTAAACCACTGAATTACATCCCCAGTCCTTTTTTGTATTTGATTTAGAGACAGGGTCTTGCTGAGTTGCCTAGGGCCTCACTAAGCTGCTGAGGTTGGCTTTGAACTTACAATACTTCTGCCTCAGTTTCCAGAGCTTCTGGGATTACAGACCTCTGCCCCCAAGCCTAGCCATTTCTGAAATTTTTAACAGCATTTAAAAATATCCTGGGATTTTTAACAGCATTTAAAATATATTTTAAAGGTGTTTGATATGACAGTTTATTTCTCTAAAAGAAGACTCAGCATATTTTACATGGTTGTCTATGTAAAATACTGAGAAATTGGATTTATTGTTCCAGGGTAAGCCACCTGCCATGAAGGCTATTTATTTTATGGTTACATATGTTAGCATTAGCTGCTTGGAGGAAAGCCATCATGTGTCACATTCTTTCTCTCTTAGAATTTTTCTTCTAATACCTGCATGGAATGCATAAAAATTAAACAAAAACAACTAAATAAATTGAAATAAGTATGAGCCAAATGGTTATTACTATTGTGGGAGGATAAATTTCTCCTGTGTTTGATTCGTATGTGGACCACTTAGAGTAATGGCTACATTAATTTGTTTGAAAATTGGTAAAACAAATTTGCTTCAGGCTCTGACCTCAAATGCCAAGATGAGCCCAGTGTGAATTTGTAGAGTTGAATTATAAACCTCTGAAGAGCAGTTTTATTATGAAAATGCTAATACCACTTCAACTCCAGAAATATTCATAATCTGGCTGATATTTGGTTGAAGAAGAGATATAGGTATACTAACTATTGACAATAGTCTGTCCTAAAAATAAAGTGACAAAAAGTGCAGACAAGAAAACTGAACAAAGGGACAGTATTATAGGAAATAAATTTTTGAATAAGGAGAAAAGTGAGATAATTTCAGAGGATAAATAGTGAAATGTTTTGATATTTACTTTTAAAGAAAATCATATTACTTCAGAAATTTGACTCTCAGTGTTTTAATGGAGTCCATGGTAAGCAAATCATTTTATAATTTGTAGGAAAATTTTTCTATAGCATTTGATATCAGATTATTTAAAGTTTGCACTGCAGTACCAAGACTTTTACATGATTAGACTAAATTGTTATCCTGATTTATATAAATATGGTTTTGATTTATATGTATATGGTTTTGCTTAAGTAGTATACATGTATGCAAGAACTCTCCTAGGATGTAAATTTAATCATTTGGAACTATATGATCATTTGCATGATAGGGTTTTCTGATTTCATTGTGCTAGTATTATGCAGCAGAAGTAAGATAGCTGTCTATGTTAGAATTAAATTATGTTAGAATTAAATTTTGTATAAAGCAAATGATCTACCTCTGAAATACTTCCACAGCTCTTTTTATTTTATTTTGGGATGAAGGCTTGCTAAATGGCCCAAGCTGAAGTTGGCATTCTCCTGTCTTAGCCTTGTGAGTGGCTAGAACCACTGTGCCCAGTTTCCACTCAGGTATATATTTTGCTTCACTTTAGGTTAAAAATGATATTCTCAGAATAGTCACAGCCATTATTTACAGATCAGCTATTTAAATTTTACCTTAAATTACAGAATATCCATGAATTTACAAATAAAAAACTGAATTTCATAAAAGTTTCAAAATACACCTGAAAAATACTAGTATAAATTGGCACCATCTGGATTTCAGTGAAGAGTTCTTAATTATTAACTTTTATTCAGTAAATATGTTTAAATTTCATAATTTGAGCCAGGAATGGTGGCATACACCTGTAATCTCAAGGATATAGAAGACCGAGGCAGGAAGATCACAATTTCCAGGTGAGCTTGGGCAATATGGCAAAATGGGGCTGGGGTTGTAGCTAAGTGGTAGAGGTGCTTGCCTCACATGTGTAAGGCCCTGGGTTTGATCTTCATCACCATATAAAAATAAATAAATAAATAAATAAATAAATAAGTATTATATTCATCTACAACTAAAAAAAAATAATAATTAAAAAAAAGAAATAAAACAAAATGGCCCAGGGATGTTGCTTAGTAACAGAATATCCTTTGGTTCAAACTCCAATACTGCAAAACAAAAATAAAACTACCTAAATAAAATTAAAAAGTAAGTGAAATTCACAATTTACATAGTTGAACAGATGCCACAGTCCGGCTGCAGCAAAATAACCAGGGGTGGGGGGGTGATTAGCTACTTGTGTAAATTGATACAGCAGGAGTGGGAGCCCTTTATTGTAGGACAGGAGGGATATATATACATTCCACATAGCTTATCTTAATTAACATTAACTAGATACAGCAGTCAACCAATAAGGAATCTCCACACTTAATGGCTCCCTGGCGTTACTTCACAAACCACTCCCTCTGGCAAAATTCCAGGCACCATCCTGACTTGTTTACAGACCTTAACAAATAGACATTTAAAGCACATTTAACTAAACATTTAGATTTCAATTCTTGAGAAACTAAAAACATTTATCTGAAATAATATAGTCTCTACTAAAGTTTCCAAAGCATTGTAAGTAGCCACAGGTATTTAATGTCTGAACACCTAAAAATAATGTTAAGCATAAAATGATTATTTTATGTTCAAAATGTGTTCATCTTAGGAGGACCAGCATTCCTTCACATAAACACATAAATGTTTTACTCTTTAGCATAAGAAATGAAAAATTGTCAAAAAACAATGCCAAACTTTGTTTGAAGATTTACAATATCATTTGCATATCTCAAATTGCCTGCAGCTCAAGAGATCATATGGAAGAAATACATCAATAAATCAAGTATTTCAGTTATATTTATAAAAGAGCACTACTAGTTTTATTATTTTCTTTTGAATCTTATGAAAATAGTATAGCACCACTGAATTCAGTAGATTAAAACTTGTAATTGAATATATGTTATTAAAGAGAATGCTTTTTTTATTTTATATTTTATTTACCCATTGGTAGATGGGTGGCTAAGAAATTTCTATCATTTCAAAATTTTACAGAGCTGTGAAAATATGATATTTTGGAAAAAAAATCCTTAAACTGGGGTCTAAGCACTCATAGTATTCGGTCAATTTACTTGAGTACAATATGAGAATTTCAGAACCTATGATAATCCTCAGTGTAACAGGGTAAGAAGAATTTTGTTTACTTTTATTTTCATTTCCAATTTATCATAGACCAATATTTCGTTTACACAGTTTTCAATGAGGCAAAGGTAACAATAAGTGTAATTCATGCTGTTTGTACAAATATCTAAATAATTATATTAAAATTGTTCATTTGTGTTCATTTTAATATTCTTATTTGGGTAATGTGGATAAAACAAAATATCATTCAAACTGAATGAACCAAGTGATGAGATTTTATATATGTTATACATAGTAATACAAATCGTAACATGATATCACAATTCTATCTGTAGTAATGGCTTACACTTTAGAATGCTTAGGGTGAAATGTAGTCCTGATTGCCGCTGTCCGGCTGCAGCAAAATAACTGGGGGTTGGGGGGTGACAAGCAACTTATGTACATTGATACAGCTGGAGTGGGAGCCGTTTATTGTAGGACAGGAGGGGGTATATATACATTCCACACAGCTTATCTTAATTAGCATAAACTAGATACAGCAGTCAACCAATAAGGAATCTCCACACTTAATAGCTCGCTGCCATTACTTCACAAACCACTCCCTCTGGAAAAATGCCAGGTACCATCTTGACTTGTTTACAGACCTTAACACCTGATAATCAATAATTCTTTTTAAATAAAAATATACAACTTTGCTTCAATTTTTATTTGCGTATCTTAAAGAGACTCTTACAAACTATTTATTAAATTTCTGTTTTCTCAGTGTAAACTGATGTATTTATAGTAATATTATAAGATTATTTGAAACCTAAATGATACAAAAATAAATGGTACAATATTTCCTTTATAGTAATATTATAAGATTATTTGAAAATTAAAACTAAATGATTATAATTATAATCTCTTACAAAGTGCTTGATATAAAGAGAAGTGAAATATAGATTAAATTGAATCTGCTTAATAAAATCCTTTCCCATTATTTCCTTGTCCTTAAAGATAAATCTTGGCAATGTCTAACCAGTTGCTTTTGCTATGCCCATTTAGAAGAAAAAATAATTTGATTTTCCATTTTTTTCAAAATCAGTAAATTTTTCTTTGCACTTATTTTTCTTTTCATATAATCTAAAATATATAGAATAGAAATACTATACATGAAACTAAATGTCTCATACATTTTTTATTAATTTAATTCTTAATAATATTTCTAATGGATAAAAATAGTGGCAATTTAAAATGTTGACCTTGAAAGTGAAATATTTTCCTGATAATATACAAGTCATTAGGTCAATTTTTATTTTAGGTTTTATACTTTTTGTAAAACTGTATGTAATTTCCACTTCTAAAATGATAATTAAATCATTGATTAAATATTTTGTGATGGGTTATTTTTCATTTTTATTAGAGGCTTAAGTTTAGAAAATAGGATTCAAATTACATAATACACCCCAATAACAAATTCATGGGATCAAAATTATGGCAACTCTATCAGGATTATAAGCTGCTTCTGAAAAGCAAAACACCTGTTCAGAATTTTATGATTATACTTATTACTGCTTATTTGGAAATCAGTTTTCTATCGAAACAATATCCTATTTGAATTTTCACGAACAAATTTATATTTATTGAAATAGTACCAGTCTTTTAAGAAAGTTATGATTTTTAACTGATGTTGGATTTGTATTTTAAAAATACTTGCTGATTGGTATTAAGATTCATCATTCTGAAACTGTTTTCAAAATAAATGTGCTTGGCTACAATTCTATATAATTTTTGTCTTGGTAACAAATTTATGCCATTAAATATTTTTCTAATTTTTACTACTAAAAAAAAAAGCAAAACACAATTGGAATAATAGAAGTTACATGACATTTTATATGACCTGGTAACTGGGCTCCCCCAGAAAGCAACAGCCACAGTGCTAATGAGAATATATATGCATATGTGTAGGTATATTTAGCAACATGGCTTGACCATTTTAAGCTTAAATAATTTTTAAAAGTCATTGTGCTCTCTGTAATGAATACTGAGAGGCATTTGTATATAAAAAATTAATGCTATTCATCAGGAATTCTTAATTCTTGTGAGTGTCCTGGTAAAACATATAAACTCATTCATCATTCAAAGTTAAGCAGGAGTTAGAGGTTAGGGTGTTTGTCTTCTCTGGTGCCAAGGCATCTTCACACTCTCCCTCCAGCCTGACTTAGCTATCAGTTTTCCTATAAGATGCAGCCAGCATTACATTGCTCTGTGTGCTGACACTATCTGAGATCACTTGGAAAAAAGAACCACAGAAGCAAAAGCATGTGAGTGGAGCTTCCTGAAGTTCTTGATATTTCCCTCTGTTTCATCCTAATGCATTTATAACAAGCAATTCAAAGTTTTTGAGAAACCATAATATGGAATATGCTGACTACAGATTCAGAGCAGCAAAAATGTTGGGAATCTACCCTTTTGGATGTCCTTACCCATAGACATGGGTAAGGACAAAGTTCAAAGAAAAAAAAAAAAAACAACTGGATTTCATTTCCAATTGTGCTTTCCTTTAATTCAATATCTGGAATTCCAGCCAGTTTCTTACAGATTCGTCTAAATCTAATTATTCAATCATATTACCTAAAATTTTTAAAACAATCATGTTATGTTAAATAACAAGAGATGGGGGAAAAGCTTGAGTATAACTACAGGCAATTTGTTACCTAGCACAGACAAGTTTCTTCTTCATTCATGTTTCCACTCATATTCCTTTCAAAGACAGTTATCTTCAATATCTGATTTCTGGTTGTGATTCTGCCCCATGAATATTTGTGAAAGATGGAAATATATGTAAAATCATAAATATGTATTCAGAGATAAAATCTCCATTCACTGTTCTTGAAATGATTTTAAAAATCTCTGTTCACATTTTTAAGCCTCATCTTTACTAAGTACTTATCTTCGCCAAGAGAGCACAGCATAATAATATTTTAAGAATATAAAGAGGAAGAAGAGGAGGAGGAGAGGCAGGAGCCTGGACTTCTAAAATTTTGAAACTAGATTGAGATAGAACATTGAGAAGACAAGAAACTAGAGTAAATATTAGGAATATAAATGTTAATAAATTTTTATAATAGGGACTACATGAATATAAGCTTTTAAGCAAAAATTTGAAGAGGTACAGAAAGACATGTAAATCATGAAAATAAGTTAGGGTGTTTGTCAGATTATAGAGACAAATACTTTTATGATACATTTTTTTCAATTAAGTTTTTGCTGGGTCTTATCATGAGCTCAGTTAATATTCAAAGATAAAGGTTGAAAATGTCTTCTTTTAGCTTAAGTATTGTATATAAGTAAATTATGTACAGTTTTATTCAATCTGTTATCAACTAAAACTAATAATGGTATTTCTTATGGTAAAACAGCCACCTGTCTTTGTGTTGTACTGCACAGTTGTCCCTCTGTATTCATTGGAGAGTGGTTCCAACCTCTACCCTCCACACACAAACACCAAAATCTGCTGGATTTCAAGTCCTTTATATACAGTAGTGTTATATGTTTATATGACTTACTGCACATCCTCTTGTATACTTTTAATCATTTTTACATTATTTATAACATCCCACAAAATATATTGTTCAATATTGTTTAGGAATTACTGTCCAGAAAAAAATGTATACTTGTTCAGTAACGATTCCAATTCTTCCCAAATATTTTCAAACACATCATGCATTGAATCTACAACTACATAACCCACAGGTATTCAGGACTGATTGTACTTCAAAGGTTATATAGTATTACAAGTATGATATTGAATGTTATAATTTCCTTCATAAATACAAAATTTAAATAACCTCATGTTACTATATCACATTTCATATTCTTATATCCCAAATCATACAATAATTTATTTAATTCATCAGATAACAATTAAGAATGTTTTTAGTACATGATCAACACTGTACTAGATGTTCTGAATATGATGCCAGATATCAAAGTTGATGTTAAAAGTTTAATATCCAAAGATAAGGACTAAACAAACAGTCCCTTAGTGAAATTTTATTCTAATGTAGAAAGCATATAATAATTGTTAATGACACAAATAACTGTACAATTATAATAAAAGTTTTTGTGAAGAATGCTCAGTGTCAATTACAGCACAAAATATGCAAGGTCAGAAAGATTATGAAACTTATCTGAAAAAGATGCAATTAAACTAAGACTTCATAGATAAGGCAGAGCTACTTTGGAAAAGAGGGGCAGGATAGACACTCCACTGAGAGAGAAAGCAAACATAAGGCCTCTGGAGAGGAGGAATAAGGGTAGGTGTCGGAGATTAAAGTCAGTGTGCCTGCAACCAAGAGCTACAGCAAATGTGTGGAGTTAAGGTGGCTAGAGCCAGTAGGCAGAAGCCCAGTGAAAGCAGAGTGCTTGAGTCTTTGAAGCAGGGCCATAATATGATGAGACTGAGATTAGGAGAAAAGAATCCCATTCATGGTTCCATTTCAGTAGAGAGAGCAAACTGGAGAGTAGGCACGTGTCCCAACTTGGCAGCAAGCAGCTATTTCAAGGCCGTGAGAGAGGTGCTGATGGCTCTGGCAGACATAAAGAAAACACTGGCCTTTGGGGAGGTTCCAGAAATAAAAGTTTTTTAATTTTTTTTTTTTTTATTTGTATATGTGAGAGGGACAGTAATAAAAAAGCTAATCCTTAAGTTTTAAATTGATTATCTGGTTTGTTGAATATAATATTCAGTAACAGAGAGATATTGGAATAATTATAATAATTTGGGAAAACAGAAAATAATCCCTAAAAATCCGAATAGACATCTTTTTATTCAACAAAATAAGTGTTGAAATTCAATCTCTAAAAATCTCTCAATCTCTCTCTCTCTCTCTCTCTCTTTCTAAGTTTGCAATCAAGCTGGGATCCACAATGATCAATGAAGCCAAAGACACTACAGAAATTCACAGTAACCACACACAGACAAAATAATTTTTCTAGCACTGTGTGTGATCCATTCTTGTTTTGTTTTGCACTTTAACACTTTTGAAATTTGAACACATCTAACATCAGATAATCAACATTACTATCTATATACTTTTTTTTCTGTTGTATTTATTGTTTCCTTTTTTTTTTGAAGAATTGCCCTTCAAAAGATGAAATATCTTAAAAAATGAGTCAATTGAGAACCAAGAAAATCAATTTATTCATTGTCATTCAATTAAAAATGATGGCAATAGAAATCACCAACTATATTTACTTAGATGCTGTTTCGAAAGACATTTAATATTAATCTCCATAATGTTAAGAAAAAAAATGTTATTTTAAGCTATGATTATATTTGGGAAATTTAGAAAACTACCCATATGTTCATTATTATACACTATGTTTAGTAATATTTTTAGAAATATTTTAATCACATTAAAGTGGATCTACATTTTTCTACTATTGGGTAATGTTCAACTTCTTTAAAATTTTTCTGGTAAGTAATATTTCCCCAAAGGGTAGATCCAACACAGCTCTACTATCTACTAAGATAGTTTTAAAAAAAAAATTTAAGTTTTAATTTGTTATATATGACAGCAGAATGCATTACAATTTATATTACACATATAACCACAATTTTTTATATCTCTGGTTGTACAAAATTGGTGAATGAGATGGACATCATTACACAACATAGTTTTAATGCAGACATGGTCCTGTAGCCATGTATTATTCTGTTTTGCTTTTATTTATATGCTCAAAGTGCCTTTGGTCTTGTAGAATCATTTTCTTTGATTTTATAAATTGACTAATGTTTATAGAGAAATTTTATGTGTGAGGCATCAAAGTGTTTTCCATTAATTAGGTCATTTACAATATAGCATCCATTTTCTTTTACCCCCGAATTACAGAATGAAGGCAGAAGGTTAAGGAATGATCTCATTTTCATGCAGTTCATCATACCAGAGTCAAGGGGGGGAAAAAAAAAGAAAAATTTCCTGCACATGTACCTTATTTCTTGACATATGCAGCAATTCCATTGTTCCCTTATGTTTTCTCCAAATTTAGTTATTTGCACAATATTCTTGAGCAGATTCCCCTCTTCAACAAATCTTTTTCCACTAACCTACATCTTATCTTTCCAACTTTCTATTAGTCTCAGTAGCAGTCCAAAAATGAACCCTTCCTCTGTATTCTACACAATCTAGCTCTTCCAAAGTGAATTCAGCCTCATTCAATGAAATCTCATCCTCACCTATTTTAAAACAAAGTAAAAAATTAAATAAATACAACAATGCATTAGGTTTACAGTTTCTTCCTCTGGCTGTTATCCAGTCTTGTCACATATCTTCGGTCAATATTCTCTGTGTTTCATTCTTACATTTCCAATGTTTCATTAACTTTGGAAATTGTTTAAATCTGCCCTCTTCCTTCTGTTTTTATCACTTATGCTAAGATTATTTCCAAACTGCATCAACATGTTGTGTTCTGTCTCTAGCATTTACCTTTGCAGATCTTCTCTCCTAGTAGTACTTTATCCTCTGAACTTTGTTCCTGCGTTCACTGTTGTAATCCAAAGTGTCATCACTACTTTCTGCAATGGCTTTTTAACTGAACTTCCTTCCATTACATGCAAGCTCTAGCTTATCATTTCTCCTAAAATTGCCAGACAGAGCTCTCTATGCCACATGTCTTATAATGCTTCCTATCTGTTTGAAAACCACTGGGATCCATGTATCATTCTTAGTTTTAAACTAAGCAGTTGTATTAGTTTTTTTTTCCTTGAAGATGATTATGCCAAAATATCCTTTTTAAAAGACTTTTCTAGCAACCTGCTGTTGTCATTTATACACTGAAAGACAAAGTCTAATTTGCCTTTCAAGAATATAGATTAGATTTAGTGACTCACTTCTAATGAATAATAAGTAGTGAAAGAACATGATATGATTATAAGACTTGGTTATAAAAGACAAAACATACAATAGAACCCAGCATCAACCAGAACAGATTCTAATCACAGTCCCAGTTGAAGTTTCAAGTGACAGCCAGCATGGTATACCTGCCCAACAACTGAGTACTGGGGACTTCAGAGGATTCTGAGTGTTGTTGCTAAGTGGAGTAGAGGTGAAATTTTCCTGCCATGCCCTATTCAAAACCCAGATTTCTAAATGTTTTCATTGTTTTAAGCCACTAGGTTTTGGATTTTTATTTCTTATGTAAACATAAACAAACAACAAAGAAATCTTATCTTTTTTAACCAGTCACCTTTATTGGATATTAATACTCAGAATATGAAAGAATTCAGCCATGAGGCCACTTTCATACTGGAGGCAGTCCCAATCAGGAGTACATAGTATACTCTCCACACTGACCCCTCTTCATTGATACTTGCATCACCAGTCATGCTTGAGGTACTGTTAAGAAAGGCACTAGCTGAAAAGCAGCATGCTGCCATCACCATGTTGACACCTGCAATGCTCCCCTTCTTCAAGTTGATGTACTTGTAACACTGGTGGTAACCTCTCTAAAATGCTCACCCAATGCCTTTAGGGGGAAAATCCCGCATCAGTATCCAGCTTGGGCACTCCCCTAATTTGACATCCATGGGTTTCTTCTCTTTCTTTGGCATGACTAATGTCATCTTGAAATCTTAGTGTCTGCTGAGCCAGGCCTTGTAAGGTTCTTATCTTAATCTTTAACCTAACCTTCCACTCCATATTGCATACATAGCTTGAATTATATTAAACTGTCTGCACTTGCCCATAGATACCATATTTTTAGACACTGAAATATTTGAAGACATAAGACCTTAGGAAAGTTCTTTCTGAACACTTCCTAATAATTCTGCCATTTCTGGAGAAAGTACTATTAGTTAAGATTCAATTCTTAACACCACTTCTCAGTGCCTTCCCATAATCCCCAGTTTGCACTAGAATTCCGTTTCTCTCTTTTACCTTAACATCAAATATAACTTATGTTGGATTAATACCAAAATGGATAAATGCTCTGTAAGTATAGTTCATGCAATTAACACATACAATATATCAGAATATGATCATCAAAATGTTGTAAATTATTTGTTACATTTATAGGAAAAGTCAGCCTTTCTAGCTAGTATTAATTTTACAAGCTAAAATGTGAGCTGTCAGTAACAACTGAAGCATTGTTAGCTCTGCTCTATTTGTTTTTATTCTTTGGAGAAATACAGTTGGATGATGATTCCATTCAGGAATTATAATCATACCATATCAGACACCTAGGTAGTAGCCACAACACTGATATTTTATTGTTGCCTTCAAATTCTATTAAAAATAAACCATTTCTTTGCAGCTCTTTGATGTGTAGAAATGTTCTTCTCTGAGATTTGAGTCATGGATACAGATCTTGCTTTGTAAACCTAATCTCCTCATAGCTCAACTCTTCTGTCTGTGCTCTCATTATCTTTCCTCTGAACTCCACCTCTTCTACCACCTTATCTCATTTCCCCGTGCAGCTTTCTCCAATCACATTTTTTTCATAACCATGCCACTTTCTTTCTTCTCTTTCCTATGAGTTCATACCCTGTGGGTATACCTATGGCAAATTGTTATGCTTCCTTTAACCATGACAGATAATTCACAGGGGTCCTGGAGAAATCTCTGTGGCTCTAACATTCACAGCTGTTCTATGAATTTAAAATTAATTGAGACTAGGTTCAGTGATACTTTTGTCATTTTCCTGGGTTAAAAAAAAAGATATTGGTTGTGCGATCTTATTTTTGTGATAGTATTTTATTTGAATAGTCACAGAAAAACTGCATAGATTATAGACCATCATTATATATAAATTTCAAGTTTTAAATTTCACAGTTACAAAATGGCAAATTTTAGAAAGGAATGATAGATTGTTGAGTGAAATCCTATACAATGTGAGATTAGATTTGTGCATGACATGACTTTAAAAAAATAGCTTATTTATTTATTTAGGCAATACTGGGGACACAAACAGAGGACCTTGTTCATGCTACGAAAGCACTGAGCCACACCCAGCCCATAACAGAATATTTTTTTACCAAAATCTGGCTTATTTTTATTTTAAATGTAAATGATTAAAGAAATTTAGTTGTTTATGATTTAAAAATTCAGGTTTTTATGATTAAAAAAATTTTTGTTTTTTCTTTTGTAATCAAAAGTACACAAAGTCGGATATGGATTGCATGATAAAGCAACAGTTAATGTATAGCTATGTAACTTAGGGAATATTCAAGAACCTTGATAATACTTTTAGATTTCTCAATAAATAAAAATATAATTCCCCTACTAAATATTCTGGCCCTAGGTTTTACACCGTTCTTTTTATTTTCATATTATATTTCATTCATTGGGGTCAGCCAAAAATGTGGTATCCAGAGTGATCATGTCCAATCAATCAAGTAAAAATAGACTTTTCAGCATGTATTTATGCACAAATGCCCTTTGTATAAGACAAGAAAGGACTACAGAGGTTGCAAACACATTATTTTCTCTCTGATTTAAAATATCCCCTGAAATTCTTCAGGAATTCTGAAAATGCTCCTGGGAATCTCTTGGTATTTAGTGTTTGAAATATTAATTATTAAAAATAATCCAAAATGTGAAAATGAGATATTCTTGACATTAAAATGGTCTGCCTTACAAAAAGTAGATTACCAAATTCAAGTTTGTGAGGATTCACATAAAGATATTGAAGTTTTCGTAGACCCACAGAGGATTTGTTCATTTACATTTGAGCAATTGTCTTCCACATAATCTGAACATTTGTTTAAAACCAGTTATGTTTACACATGTTTTTCCTTCTAAATAACTACTTGTTTCTATAATAAAAAGAAAATAATAATGCACTAGACAGTAAAAGAGTTAAATTTTTATTTCAAAGTATTTATGAATATGAAGAAGAGAGTTTGAAGTCGTCAAATGCTTTTCTTCAGGCCCCCATGAGTAGGGTAGCTATCCTTATGTGCTCATGTGAAATATTATGAAGCTTTACTCAGGCAGTGAACTTTGGAGTAATTTAGATGAAGAAGTCCACAAGAAGAGGCGGGGGAGGGGGGGCAAGGGACATTTACTATATGTTTAATGCATGTTTGGTAATCCTAGTAGATTTTATATAATTTTCAGCATTAATCTGGACTTTATAACCACTTTATGCCCTTTAGTAAGACAAGTCAATTCTCTGGGAGTATTTCTGATACCTTGGAGTGTTATGAACTGACCGGGAAGGTTTTCTAGAATTAAAACATGTAAGTCTGGGCTGGGGTTGTACCTCAGTTTAGAGTGCTTTCCTGGCATATGTGAGGCACGGGGTTTGATCCTGAGCATAACAAATAGATGAGTAAAATAAAGATATTGTGTCCACCTACAACTAAAAAAAAATTAAAAATAATATGTCTTAGGTACCTATTTATGGATAACCATACACATATTTTAAAACATAATTTGGGGGGTTTGAGATATAGCTCAGTTAGTAGAGTGCTTGCCTTGCACGTACAAGGTTATGGGTTCAGGCACCACCAAAAAAATAAAATGAAATAAAAAATAAAAAATAAATAAAACATAATTTGGTCCAGAAATTTTATGTATGTAATTGAGAAGACTGATGTGATTAATTCATAGATCTTAATTGTTGTCTTAAATGCTTTTGAATGTGAAATATTATTTATTTCTTCACAGTAATATTAATTTCATTAAATAAAAATTCATCACATTCTCCTGAAGATCACCAAATATTTATGGAAAAATCAAGCACAAGAAAACTTTACAAATAAAAATATTTTCAAAAAGTGGGTAAAAGTAATTTTAATTTCTAATAGTTTCGTTTGAACAATTATCATTTTCTCTTAATTAAGAAATTATGTTATAAAAGTTTTCTGTGCAGCACAGTTAATAACTTATTAAGGAATTATTTGTTTGACCAAAATTTAGAAGTTGTTTAGAATAAAAACAAAACATTGAGTTGGGCATGGTGATACACACCTGTAATCCTAGTGGATTCGTAAACTAAGGCAGGACAATTAAAAATTCAAAGCCAGCCTCAGCAATTTAGTGAGGCCCTATGCAACTTAGCCAAAGAGTCCCAAACAAACAAACAAATAAACAAACAAAAATTAAACTTTAAAAGGGCTGGGGATATGTGGGAATGTGGATGTAGCTTAGTGGTTTAGCACCCCTGGGGTTAACACCTGGTACCAAAAAAAAAAAAGGAATATTTATTATTTTTCTTACTTCAAGTATTTAGGTAAAATGATTTGATTTTTTTATTTTAGTGATATGCTGGGAGACCAAATTTATAATATATTTTCAATGGTGTCTTCATTATGTATATCATGTAAATAGTTTTCTTTAAAAAATATGAAATGTTCATTAAAGTAAAGCTGAACTTTCAAAACCTGCACTGTAGAGTTAGGTTAGCATGGTTTTGTTTGTTTGTTTCATTTTTGTTTTTACATTAGATACTTTCTATTGTACTCTAGTATATATCCCATCCTAAATTTTTAGACTTATGTGTTATTCAGGTCACCTTACATTAAAGCTTGAAGTTACATTTTTTTTTTTCCTGTGCCATTTTTGGTTAGTTTAATGCAGTCAGTTGGAGAAAGAAGCCTGAGGAGGAATTCCTCAGAGTTAGGTCTGAAGACTGAGTGCAAATACTCTCAAGGCCTAACCTTGAACAGCAATTGGAAAACTTGGAAGACATCACTTAGTATGGACTCAGTAAGGTCAGCTCTACCCTGGCACCCTTTTACTGAGGTCTCAAGGAAAAATGGGCACTACAGGTGAGAAGCTGATAGAACTAGAGCTATGTGACTTAGGCAGTCACTGAACAGAATGGAAGCTCTTAACACCATCCTGTAGATAATGGACATGTCTCCACCTTTACAGGAAGCAGGGCTAAGTAAATCCCTAATGATTTCGGGTTAGGAAAGATCTTGACTCATATAACTCATAGTAGAAGCTATATGTTCTACTCTGAAGTATGTACAGCATAGATCTGAGTCTTTTGGATCTATGCTGTACATACTTCAGAGTAGAACATATAGCTTCTACAAATTGAACAACTCAAACAAAGGGTTTGCATTTGCTGCTGCTCCAAGGTGTAATCACAGATTTCTTCAGCAAAGTCTGATTTTCAGATGAAGCATTTCTTGATAGAGAGCAGGCTAGAGGCAGATCTTTCTTGAATACCAGAATATGGGTTTCCATAGACAAGACCTGTTACATTTAAATGAAGCATTGAATAAAGTATTTTAGGCCACAAACAAATTAAGGCTGGTATCATGTCTCAATAATAAGTGTATTTTCTCTAGTGCCTTACATAGAATATGTCATTAACAGCCATTTTTATTTCAATTAATTAACTATGGTGTAGAATCACATCTCATTAAGTAGACCTCAAAATGTAATTCTTACTTAAAACGTAAAATATTTGCTGTACAATTTGGGTGGAAGTGAGCATTCATTATCTAGATGGCTAATTTAAATTTTGGCGTGGATTGGAGCCTCAAGACCAACCTTTAGATTGAGCTGATAAGTCTCTGCTGTGTTGGGTCTTCTTGTTACATGGTTAATCCCCCCTCATCATAGCAAAATTCATCACAACTGTTCAGATCATTAATCTTCCTGCTATTTTTATTCAAATGGTTGATTTTGATGAACTTAATAGGAAGATAATAAATCCAGGCAATTTGCCTGTGAATGTAATTCCCTTGCTAATGTGTACCTGCCACCCAGGCACAAGGCACCTCCCATGAGGCTTCCCCTTGGAATGATTTCCTTCACTCTCAAGACACTTTTTTAAAATTAATTAATTCATTTTTATTCCAATTTGTTATATATGATAGTAGAATGCATTAAAATTCATATTACACATATAGAACACAATTTTTCATATCTCTGGTTGTATACAAAGTATATTCATACCATTTATGTTTTCATACATGCACTTAGGGTAATGATGTCCATCTCATTTCACCATGTTTTCTACCCCATTGCCTCTCTCTTCCCCTCCACCAGTTTGCCCTATCTAGATTTCATCTAATCCTCCCATGCTCCACTCCCAACCCCACTATGAATCAACCTTCCTATATCAGAGAAAACATTTGGCAATTGTTTTCTGGGGATTGGCTAACTTCACTTAGCATTATATTCTCCAACTCCATCCATTTACCTGAAAATGCCATGATTTTATTCTCTTTTATTGCTGAGTAATATTCCATTGTGTATATATACCACAGTTTCTTTACCCATTTATCTACTGAAGGGCATACAGGTTAGTTTCACAGTTTAGCTATTGTGAATTGTGCTGCTATAAACATTGATGTGACTGTGTCCCTGTAGTATGCTGTTTTTTTTTTTTTTTTTCTTAAAGAGAGAGAGAGAGAGAGAAAGAGTATTTTTTAATGTTTATTTATTTATTTTTCTTTTTTTAGTTTTCTGCAGACACAACATCTTTGTTTTTTGTATGTGGTGCTGAGGATCGAACCCGGGCCGCACACATGCCAGGCCAGCACGCTACCGCTTGAGCCACATCCCCAGCCCAGTATGCTGTTTTTAAGTCCTTTGGGTATAGACAGAGGAATGGAATAGCGGGGTAAAATGGTGGTTCCATTTCCAGTTTTCCAAGAAATATCCATACTGCTTTACATATTGGCTGCACCAACTTGCAGTCCCACCAGCAATGTATGAGTGTGACTCCCCCGCCATATCTTTGCCAACACTTATAGTTCTTTGTATTCTTAATAGCTGCCATTCTGAGTGGAGTGAGATGAATTTTTAAAAAATCATAGAATACATGTCTACATGTATGAATATACTACAGTGAAGTTCACTATCATGTACATCCACAAGACACTAATGAAAAAAAAAAATCTAAAAGGAAACAGCAGAAAGATCAGTTGAGGGAAGTGAAGAAGGGAGGGAGGAGAGCCAGAAAATGGAAGTACTAAGGACTGAATTAGATCATATTCCATGCCTTTGTATTTATGTCAAAATTATGTTATACATAATCTGAATCTCAATGTTATGTATAAATAAAAAAATGATTAAAAAGGAAAAAATAGAGCTAGAACTTATGGTAATAGCACACATTTTGCTATGTAAGTAAAAGATCTTTGTGTATTTGATTCTACTTTATTTCTGCTGTTATCATGTATTACTTATATACTGAATCAATAGAAACTCTTTAGATTTGAAAGTTGTAATGTTGCTAATTTCACCTCATAGTGATGATATCCTTGTTGTTGTTCATCAAATCCTTCAATAAATTCCATATACTTCCCTAAAAATACACCTGAATCCACTCAAAGCCACTTCTCTCTTTTATTTAAAAACCCTTCTCCAGATGTCACCCAGATTCCATCCTGCTTCCTATTTCTTCATATTTTCACAAGGATTATATTTTAAAGCAGAGCAGAGCCTTTGTCTTTTAAAAAAACTGCAATGACTTTTCATTTCTCTAGGAATAAAATCCTAAATCCAAACTATAACCAATAAAGTCTTATATAGTTCTCCCTTCTACCACTTTTATAATATCCCTTCTCCTAGAACACGCCCTAATTTTCTGGTGAAGCATTGTAGTTCTAGCTACAATCTTCTCCCTGCCATTCTTAACATGTCAGCAAGATCTGCCTCAGAGACTTTGCATTGGCTGTTCCCTCCATCTGGAAAGACTTTTCTTGATACCTGGGTGCATCATTTCTGATGGCTCTTTGTTCAAATAATAAATTACAGAAGGCATTCTCTAAACATGCTAAATAGATTGGTATATAAGCTCTCAGCTCTTTCTCTCAAACATCCTGCCCTTGAACTATCCAATATTTTGTACATTTATTGTTTACCCTCACTAAAAAGAACTGGGATCTATCTATCTATCTATCTATAGATATAGATATAGATATTTCTTTTTTTGATCCGTGCTTCTTTTCCTAGTGCTTGGAGAGTCACAAGTATAGGATAGGAACTTGATAACACTTGATATCTGATTTCCTAGCATATGACTCTTGCTTGTACCCATTCAATTTCATCACTTTAAAGAGTTAAGCAAAAACGAGAAGCTATTTTTGAAACATATTCGTTGCTGCTGCTTTATGACAAGCTCTTCATAAACCTGTGTTTATTTTGTACAAGTTTAAATATTAGAAATGGAGAACAACTATCTTCATTTTATGTGTACATATAAACTTTAAGATATTGAATATTTTTCAGAGAACATATGTTCATAGTCAGGATTCAATTCCAAAGAAAATTTTAACAAATTTCTATTTTGTTATTGTAATTTTGACTCTTAAATCCATGTTCCTTGCCATTTGCCTCTGATATTAAATGTTAAAGTAAAACTTTGAAAAACATCTGAATTGCTATTTGTGATTTTATCTTTTATTTCCATATCAAATTATATTAGATTTCTTAAAATCATCTAGTACTCAACTTTTTACATATTCTTCTGTTTCTTTATCCCCTGTTTTATATGTGCTATTTTTCTCTCTATTTAATTCTCTTCCCTCATATTCCTACATTTCCTTACATTTTTTTCTACTTCAAATGTAGTTGAAATTTTTATAATACATTTTTTTACTGTTAACATATTCTTTCTCATTTTGATGTTGATTTTAATCAAATATGGGTAACAGTACTTACACAACATTCTAGTGTCTTGTCCAGTGACTTCTCCCACTGACATCTTTTTTTCCAAATCAGGCTACCTAATTCAAAATTTCTGTTACAAGTAAATGAATATATCATGTGTTGTTTGTGTGTTTTGGAAAATTTTACAGATTCATATTTCAGAGAGTAAGTCATTTGGAATGCTTTATTCAGAGCATAGTTGGGTAATAACACGAAACAAAGACAAGTAGCTCTATCTATAGCAGTTTTTTAATATCCATTATTTAATAATTAAATATCTAATATTACTAGTACTGGACAGTTTTGAGGGGTGGGGAGAGATAGAGAGAGAGAAATCAGCTTAAACCTGAAGCAAAAAGAAAGAAAGAAAGAAAGAAAGAAAGAAAGAAAGAAAGAAAGAAAGAAAGAAAGAAAGAAAGAAAGAAAGAAAGAAAGAAAATATCTAGAACATAGAACAAGAGTAAGGGAAATGAAGTGGGCTTAACAACACTCATCTCACATGAAACACTCTGCAGAGTTATTGCTCAGCATCTGTGGATGGAAGGAAGGTGTCCTGAAGGCAGCTGGGATCTTTAAGGGGACTGGATAGAGTAGCAAGACTGGCTCTGATAAAGAGAGTAAGAGATGCAGACTAGAACTACCTGTCACTGTTTGGGGTGCACTGAATTGGTGGAACCAGAGTAAGGAAGAGACCCCTGGTGCCTTGCCCTGTCCAAACACCTCCAGTGTGCCCAGTCTTCCACTAGGAAAACTGGGGAAGGAGTCAGGACACGAGGTCCACATTGGTTCTGTTCCTAATATTATAATACACATTAAGGAAGAATGGATTGAGGGATAAAAATTACAATATGCCCATAATTTTCTATTATTTTGGCATAGCTGTGTTAAATTTAATGATCTGAAAGTTAAGTTTCTGAGCTTTATTGGTTCTACTTCATGCTAAAATGCCTGCAGAGAGTTGTGATTTAATATAATGATCTCAAATTAAAGTGGCATTTTAAAATGAATTAAAATGCAAGCATATCTCTAACAATCTATTCATAAACACGTCAATACATTGGTTTAAAAATCCAATTCCATGTATCTTTATATGTGTTCGAATAATTTCATGACTTTTTATATTTGAACACCTACTAAATGCTTTTTAAAACATTTTTACTGATTGACTAGTATTTATTGCAAGTACAGGAAATTCTTCATTTTCTGATTAGGAATAGGACCCTAAAATGGATATAAATAAAACTTACAGTGCATATCAGTGTTACTATCTTTATAGCTTATTATAAAAAAACAATGTTGTTAAAAGGTAGTTAAAAAATGTTGGTGAAGATATTATTATATTCCTGTCCCCATAAATGACAGTGCTAAATATTGTTCAATCTTTCAATACATGAATTAAACATTATGAAAATTTATAGTGACCATGAAAATAATATGAACATTCAGATACAATTTCAAGAAATTAATTACACAGTTTTTTTAAAAATTCTTTTATTTTTACAATAATTAAAACAGTAGATTTTTATTATAATTAATTCAGTTTATAGTGTACATTTATAGATATTACCAAAATATTTAAATTAACCTTCTTATATCCACAATGACCAGTATTCTGGAGCCTTTGCCCCACCACTTTTTTTTTTTTTGGTACCAGTGATTTAACCCAGGGACCCTTAACCACCAAGCCATACCCCTATCACCCTTTTTATGTTTTATTTTGAGACAGGATTCCCCTAAGTTGCTGCGGCTGCCTTTGAACTTGAGATCCCTACCTCAGGTTCCTGAGCCACTGGAGCCATTTGTTTTGATAGAAGATCTTGTATTCACTCTAATACAGAACAAGTCCAAGCAAGTCTATACGGCTTCTTTGTTGCACATCACTATCTATAACCTAGTAGAGAAAGTATAAGAATTACATAAAGTATACTTCAAAAGCACATTTTTTATTTTGAAAACTAATTAGCATAGTAACATGTTGTGGCTTTTGTGGAAAAGAAATTGCTTTAATCCATCATCAATATTTTAATAAACTGTATCTACAATATTTTGTCACTCTTTAGAACAGAAGCTACAGAAACTTACACTAAGGAATAAAATATAGAGACTGCAATAAAAGGTATTGAGAAATATTCTGCTAATGCTATTGCAAATATTGTAGAATGAACTGGAATTATATTAAATAAAATTTAAAATTCTAGTTAAGGTAGAAGGAAAATGAAAAAAAGGAAAAATGTATTTTTCTGCTGCAGTACTCAATATATTTGTTACCTCCTAGCTCATCAGTGGGTAGACTTGGATTGCTTCGAAACCTTATGCAGTATTTTCAGTTTATCTTGTGATTTTAACTACTTTGGCAAGTCAACATTCCACCTGAAATAAGTTTCTGTTACAGTTTAATTCCATCAGTAGTATTAAATTACAATTTCCTACAACAAATAGGACTATAACATATAGAATGTGAATCTCTTCTTTCTCTTAAGAGGCAGTGGATATTGTAATCATGATTTGAATTTTAATATAGTTTAACATTGAGTCTTAGAGTGACAGATTTGAGAGTGGTCCTATTTAACATCGATTCCTTCCTTCTTGCCCTTCCTTTCATAGAATTCCAGTTGCTCAATATTCTTCACAGTGTTTTGTGCCTCAGTGGATGCTTATCAATACATATCTCTACAATAAATTTATTTAACAATCCTATTTCCTAAAGAGTAACACATTTCAGATGGGCTGTGCCTGATTCTTGTTGGCTATGCTATGAGGGAATTCCCTTGGAATTTTTAGGGGAAAGTATCAATGCTACAAAGATAGAAGTTAAGGGCTGGTTTTGTGGCTCAGTGGTAGAACACTTGCCTAGTATGTGGGAGGCTCTGAGTTTAATTCTAGCACTACATATAAATAAATAAAATAGAAGTCCATTGACTGCTAAAAAAAAATGATAGAGGGTAAGCTGTAGAATGAAGTCATTTCTCTTTTTTTCTATAAATGTGGGTGCATCTATGGACTATGCTGTCATCAGCCTAAGGAGAAGCCAACAATTTTACTCATTTTTTAATGTAATTAATGTAAGTCTTTCTTAAGGCCCAACTATTTCATACAAAATCACTATTTTTGTGGTCAGGCATTCTTTCATGTTGTTTACTCTTTCCCTGAATAACATTTTCTGAACATAATCCTTGGGAAGATATTTTTCTTTCCCTACCATTCAAATGTAAGATGTAATCATTTTGAGAAGAAACTTTTTGTGTCTTCTTTAGAACCTTAAAGATTTAACAGTATCTGATATCTAAGGTTACAAAGTTTTTGGTGCTTACTCAAAAGCTCTACTGCTCATCTCAAAGTTAACCCTAAATGTGTGACTGAGTGAAAATATATGCAATAAGGCTCTTCTTATTGTATTTTTTTAAAATTTTGGATTCAATTTCTAGTTCCTGGATTTCTCCTGGCAAACATGGCCTCATTGTGGCCATTTTGACTCTTTTAAATTTGCAAAAGTCTTCCTATAAGCAAGGAAAAACCTTCCCAGTGCTGCTATTTCCCTTCTCATAATCTTCCCATAGTCTGTTGACACTTAGAATTGTTTGAATGCTCTATAAGACACCCAAGATTGTTTATTATCCACTTCAATTATTATCATTTCAAGCCTTGAAAAAAAAAAGATAGATTGTTTTACAAGTACCCCAGCTGCTTCTACCTGAAAAACTCAATGTTTTGTACATATTTCATGAGGAAAAGCCATACACACGACAAATTATAAGGTTTGCCTACTGTTAAACACATGTAATCTCAGAGAAGTTCTTCCCAGCTGTAGCAGGTTTATGGTTTCTTGTGTTGCTTTAGGAGCAGGATGTATTTTATACACTGCGGAGAGAAGTTGGTCTGCTCTTGAAGCTCCTTCAGGAGTTGGCATTCAGAACAGGGTCAATCAAGGAGGATGCTGGCTCTGTGCCTGAATTTTCTGTTATGTTTAGTTCAATTAGATTCAAATATACAAAACATGCCAGTGAAAAGAGAAGGTCAATCGCTTGGAAATCATATTAACAATAACTTGTAGGTAATTTTTGCTGTCTACGGTTTACCTACACTTACAAGTACAAGAATTAACAAGAGCAACGTAATAGGCCATTTGCCACCACATAAAGAAGAGTGTATTAGAATCCATTTAAGATTATCTGTATTGTATCCATGGCTTCCGTTTATCTTGTGATTATAACTTCTCACAATATGAGTACAATATGACCTGCTCAATATACAATCTTCATCACTTTTCTTTAATATTTATATATACCTCATCAATTTCACATTTTATAAACTGTTTCATATTCAGTTTTCACAGGAAAAACCATCTTAGTTCGAGATGCTGTAACAAAAATACCATCAAATGCATAGTATATAACAGCATATTTCTTTATATATGTTATAGAGGCTGGCAAGATCAGTTAAGGCACTTCAATATCTGCTGAGGGCTCATATCTCAGAAGCAACTGAGAAGGATGCTGGCTTTGTGCCTTCATTTTCTGTTATGTTTAGTTCAATTAGAGGTAAATGTATGAAACATGCCAGTGAGAAAAGAAGTTCAAGCATTTGGAAATAATAATAGCAATAACGTGGGAGGAAATTTTTGCTGTGTCCAGAATTACCTACACTGCTACTTATAAACAAGTCATAGTACTTGTAGTGTAGATGGACCAAACCACATTTCAGTTTCTCACTGCAATCTCCTGAGGTGGAAAGTGGTGGCAGTTCTCTGAGGCATCTTTTAGAACAAAACTAATCCCAGTCCCCACACCTAAATATTATCACCTTCAGGGTTAATAATTAAACATATGAAATTTCAGGGTCACAAAACTTCAGACTAAAACACAACCTGAAGTCAAAATGGGAAACAATTTTGGTGAAAAATTTGAAAAATCAGATTATTGTCTTTTTTTTAAATGTCTTCAAAATATATGTGTACCATACCTTTTTGTTTATTTTATTCTTTTTTTTTTATATTACTCCAATTCATTCTTCAGACCTGATATCATTTACTGTAATATGATTCTAATTTTAAAAAATACACTTATTGTTTACTAAAGGACAAATATTTATAATATTTGAAGCAATACATAGTATTGCTTCAAATATTATAAATATTTGT
>NW_025999961.1:14447595-14455336 GCF_001458135.2 Marmota marmota marmota
TATATATATATGATAATTTGTTGTTTTAATTGAAGATGCCAATCTGTTCCTGTTTACCTCATATACTAATTATCACATGACATTCTGTATTGTATAGGTATATTTTTAAATAATATATATGCTATTTAAATTTATACATACATTACACATAAATTATATGCATAATTTTTTTACTCCACAAAGATTTTAAAAAGAAACTTTAAGTTTTAGCATATACATTAAATTATATAAATATATATATATATATTTATAAATATGTATATATACAAGATGATGATCTAAAATTTAATTATGTAAAAATAATGATATATTATTTCTCTAGAATGATCAAATATTATTTCATATGCTTTTAAGTCATTCTGAATGTGTCTCATTCTTCGTGCTATATTATCTGTGTACGTCTCAGGTTTTTATTGTTTTGCAGGAGGGGTTATTGGATTTGTTTTATAGGTTTGCATGTACACATCTTTATAATAAAAATAACATTTTGTCTTTCAAATATAGAAGATATTATATTTTAAGTCATTACTTATATTTTTATTATTTACCATTTTTGTCTATGTGTTTTATGGCACCCGAGTTTATTTTTTTTCTTAGAGAAGTAAAATAAAAAAATAGGTATAAAGATAAATACATTGACACATGGACAGGTCTCAGCTACAGGGAAGTAGCTCAATAGTAGGTCACTTGCCTAGCTGTACAGGCCATGGATTCAATTCCCAGTAACAAAAAAAAAAAAAAAAAAGAAGAAGAAGAAGAAGAAAAAGAATCTAAGACACTATAAATATAGTTTCATTTGCATAGTTAATGTTTTCTTCTATTGTTGTCTCATTTTATGTTCACTACATGGTATCAATTAAGGTAATTAAATATACTTAAAGTGATAGTTAAAAGACTTTTATAGTCAAATGAACTTAATAACCTACAAGATACATTTTTTTACGAAGGAAAGAAACAGACCATTGTCATAATATTTTTTCTTTCTTCACTTTCAATATTCCATATTAGATTTTTAAAGTATAGATACGGGAACTTGCTTTGTATAAACTAATTCAAATCAATCATCTACATTTATAAATAAATGAGAATGTGCCCAGCGCATTTGGCATATACCTGTAATCCTAGGGGCTTAGCAGGATGAGGCAGCAGGATCCTGAGTTCAAAGCCAGCCTCACAACTCAGTGAGACAAGGTCTCATAAAATAAAAAATAAAAAATAAAAAAATAAAGGTTGGGGGAAGGCTGGGGATGTGGCTTTAGTGGTTAAGCACCCCAGATTTAATCTCTGGTATCAAAAAACAAAAACAAACAAACAAACAAAAAACATAATGAGAAGTTTGGGATTATGGATTGATAATTATTTCAGTGGAAGGAATCTGATCACTTGGGGTGCATGTCAAAATTTGCTTGCTATGATTATGAAACTGAATAGTGTCAACCCATTGAGTTCCAACTAAACTTCTGTAAAATATGAGTCACATTTTTGTGTGTTGTCTTGGGATTTATAGGCCTTATCTAGTTTTTCTTGTCCAACTTTATATCATTCACTATCAAAAATGTAGCTATGACACTGATAAAATGTTGCTGTTCATCTTGTTCAAAAAAATACTGTACCTTTGGAGAGTCTCTATAAAACACGATTCTGACTCTGAAGAAATGACATTTGGTGTTTGATCACTCACATTAATATTGTTTTATTTTTATATCAAACAGTAAAAAAGCAGTAACATTGACTTACCGATGACATTTTTATTAGTAAACTGTGGGCTTGAGAGGATGCTTCCAGTTTACTGGACAAAGTAGAAGCTAAGAAGTCAGGGTTTGCTTGAAACATTCGTGACTTGACAGGAGTGAATTTTCCTTTTAGCCATGCCCTGAGGTCCCTATGTCTCATATAAAATAGTCCCCAAAAGAATGAACTTGGTATTTCTTATATTACAAATTTCAGTAAGTATGTATTGAAGTAACAATAAAATTGTTAGCCATGAGAGTGGGGAGGTGGGGAGATTATGCATACAGCTTTCTTCTCCTTTAAGAAGTTAAAGTATTTTCTTTTTATACTGTTTGGATCATCTAAAAATTAAAATAATAATTTCTAGCACAATGTTCCAATGTAAAAGCACTTCAGAACAATTTCATTAAACTGTCTGAATAGTCAGCTTTTAAAAAATTGTTAATGTTTTCTCAATAACCATGGTTTGGCATTGTTGATGTACTCCCAAAGGTATCTGCTAGCTGCAGTGGTTCTAAGCTAATTAGGCAATTGTTAATAGAAATTAGAGCATTTATATTTCATTCACTGTATATTTTCTATCATTTAAATTTTTAGAATGTTTAGGATTCTAAGATTTAAATTTTCCCTGTTATTTCTGTGAAATAATTTATAATACAAAATCATAATTTTATAACTTAAGTTGCATTTCAAAGAAGTCCAAAAATATTTCAAAGCAATTTTAAAAATATTATTGCTGCATACATCTTTAGTGAATTAAAATAAAATTTATAAATTTTTATATTCTTTAAAAATTGAAAATAGATAACAAAATCATTGTTCACAACAACTTATTTCACAGTACCTTAGATATAAAATGCAATGAACTTAGGATGTATCTGTGATCATTAAGAATGTAAATCACTAACACAGATTATTGTAAAGGGATAAAATAAAAACATAGTGTTTTGTTAATAGTTTAGGGAATCTATAAAAATGCCTTCTGAAATAGTTACATTTTTATTTATGCTAATCCTTCTCTAATGAGCATTCATGTTTCTTTATGTGCAATGTAAATTTATGCCCCCCTGAATTCATTCAATTTAGCAATTATTTATATATAGATAGCTAATCCATTTATGATGGTTGATTTTGTCAGTGCAATTGAGTAGATAAAGCAAGAGTTTTGTTTTTATACTTGTATAAGGCAAAGTTTTTAAAGCTTTTGAAATTTTTCTATTTTGTTTGTTTAGGAGTTGCTTAAAATATCTCACAAAGTGTAAAAAGAGAAAACTTTGAGTTTATGCCTCTACAAAGAGTAAGGGATAAATATGCCTCATATTTTAATAGTTTCCAATAGAAGAATTACCACATGAAATATGACTTTCATATGTATCTCTTGGTACCTACTAAGCAGAGTTATTTTAGCAGTTGTATTTTTCTTAGATGGTACTTTAATGGTACTATATATCTTTTTCATTTAATTTCATTAGTAATATTAAACATATAATCCTCTAATGAACAGTTTGTTGAATACCCATTAAATTAAAAAGAAAGAAATAATCATTAAAATAATTAAGAAATCCATAGTTATTCTTCATAAATTCTCTATAATCTGTGTTTAATAATGTCTCACCCCACAGAGGTTGGTACATTTTGAGCTAATAGATGTTGTTCCCTTTACAAATTTTCAGCCTAATCTACCAGCTGTAATGAATATTGTAGAGTGGGATTTCCTCCTTTATTGTTAATTTTGAGATAATTTTTCTCAAATTATAAGTATAAATATACATTAAAATGAAATATAAAGAGAAACAAATGATTAAAATTTCTGTATTATCATAAAATAGTTCCTGCATATATCTATATTTCTGCCTAGTATAACAAAATTGTTTTGATTGGAATTTACAGAATGTAATCATATTTTTTTTCTATATACTGCCCACATTGCAACTGAAGTGATAAACACATGGCATTATTTAAAAACAGTAAAAAGAAACACCGTAATCTAACTTTTTCAGTGTGTTTTACTACATGTTATTTGTGCATTTTTATTATTCATAAATTGAAGTAAAGATAACAAACTTTAAATCCATTTCTTACAACAAAGAAAAAGAAGTAAAGGCAGTTAGCAAATGCCTTGGATAGTCTCCTTCCATGAATCATTCAAAATACTACAAAACTTCAGTACTCTCATTTTTGCAGTAAAAATTTGTTGAAAAATAATAAAATCTAGTTTTGCTCAAAGCTATATTCTTGTTAATAGCTGTGGTGATGGTATAAGAGAGCTGATCTCCCTATCTTGTGCAATACTAAGGAGATTGAAAAGTAAACTTTTTTGTTTAATGTATGGCAACAAAGTGGCAGCCAAAAATGAGGTTCCTCTGTTATTCTCTCAATGATTTTCCTCTTGGATTTGTCACGCAAAAGAACAAAAATGTATCAGCACTTAACCTCATTGTGTGTGTGTGTGCGCGCGTACATGACCATTCATTCATTTAGAACTAGTGTTGTCTACATAGACTTTTTTTTTTAATTCAAGTCCTTGTCCAAAAAATCCATATGCTTTTTGAGCTTTAAACACTGTTTTTTAATTTCCACATAATTGTCCTATCTTTATTTTCTAAACCGATATGACTTTATAGAAGCAAAGTCCCACCCCCACATATCAATAGATACTACTTTTAACTAATTTATTACTAACCTTTAAAATGTTTCTTGCTAAGGTTAAAAATTTGCAAGTTTTTACTTTATTATTTGAAGTAATGTATAAGCATGGATATATGTGAGAGTCCTAAGAGGTCAGGCATCCTGACATTAAACCTGTGGCAGTATTTATAACACTGACAGAATACAATACAAAGGGTATGTGGAATCCAGAATAAACTGCAGGTGGTAGAGAAGGCAAAACCACTACAAGGACACACATTTCAGACATGGGCTTGAAATGTTGAGTCAACTTAATAAATAAATAAATAAATAAATAAATAAATAAATAAATAAATAAAACACAGCTTACAAAAGGATTGAAGTGCATTGAGTTTCTTTGTTGCTATGAACATTATTGCAAAACAAATAACTGAATAATTGTCATTTTAAGGTATTGATCTTTCTAAAACATTTATATAATTTCCATGATTTAAATTTACTTTTGGGTTCTTTCAGCATCTACTGAAGAAAGCCAAATCTTATGTTAGACATGATGAATGGCAATGTTTATGCGAAAAAAAAAATAAGTAAATAGCATCTATGCTTGATCCTAGAAATTATGGAACAAGATGATAAAATAGAATGGGTATAAGTATCCATCTCCAGTCCAAAGAATAAGAATGGAAGGTGCCAAAATTAATTTTATTTGGGAGACAAATTGCAATCACACTCTGAAAAGTTCATTACCTTAATGTGGAATACACCGAAAGAAGAGCAAGAATTTGCAGTCCTGAAGAATCATAAGTATTGGTATTGAAATAATTGATGCTACAAATTTGATACTGTGTAATTCTTCAAAATACTCATGATTTGGATTGGAGATATAATAAGTTGAACACAGGATATCTAATAAGTTGAATAATTACCATATTTTTTAAAGAGAGCGAGCGAGAGAGAGAGAGAGAGAGAGACTTTTTTAATATTTATTTTTAAACTATCAGTGAACACAACATCTTTGTTTTATTTTTATGTGGTGGGTGCTGAGGATCGAACCCAGCACCCCGCGCATGCCAGGCAAGCCCGCTACCACTTGAGCCACATCCCCAGCCCCATAATTACCATATTTTAATTTTGGAAAATTTAAATTGTAACTTCTAAGGAAATATAAAATTATCCTTTTAATGTATCTACTGAAATAAGATTTTATATAATGAAGTAAAACATTTCTTGATTATCTTATTATATTGTTGATTAGATTATTTTTATTATAGAAGTTATAGCTTTAATTAGAAGAAAAAATATTTTTTTCTAAGAATATAATATATTTGGCATTTCAAGGTGGTGACCAGACTTCATTCCTCATTTCTGATGAAGGGATTTATGCATTTCCAGGGCACAGTCAGGCTAATTAGAATCATGCTTATGCTTTCATTAATGAGAGTAGAATAGAATTCCTCAAACACATGATAAAAATATATACTACAAGATATTGAGCTGTGTTTATTTTTTCCACTAAAAAAGTGAAAAATGATTTATTCTTTTTTAAAAAAAATTGAGTACACTTATTCATTGACTTATTTACATATTAATTCATTTTTAACAGAACTGAAAAGCATTATACACAGAATTATAATTTTTCATAGAAAATACTTTTTGCCCAATATTAAAAATTTAATTAGCAACTGTAACATTTTTCAAACTTCATTTCATCATTACATAAAAAGGGAAACTGTCTGAAATTTTGGTAGAAGAAGAACATATGTAATGACCTTTGACCAAATTTTTCAGATACTTTTATACTTGCATCTATTACTTCATGACTATGAATTATTAAAGTTATATTAGTATGAATAATAGTAGCAGGTACCATTATTAAGAAGTGCTCACAATATTATTTTTTGGAAAAAGCTTATTTGAAGATTATTTGCACAAGGAAAAGTCTCTAGCACCCAGCAACATTTCTGACAATACATCATTCAGAATGCTTGTCTTACAATGGAATTAGCTCCTTTTATAATCAGAAAGATTATTAATAAATTATGATTTATTTAGTTTGGCATTGCCTTATTTAAGTATAGCTTGTTAACCTGCAGTGGTTTGGATGTAGATATTGGCTAAGGCCTCTGTTGCATATCTGCACAGCTATCTTCTTAGGTTAGAGTACTATCTACTTGCACACCAGCAAGATTGGGATTCTCTACATACATAGGTCCTTGGGGCCAACTCACCATTAAAGTAGTAAGCTGGTGTAAGTTAATTAATTATGATTTAATAGCACTTCCCTAAACTTTTATTATTTATCTTTCGTAGTCATGGTGATTGAACCAGGGCCTCCCACATGCTAGGGAAGCTCTATGCCACTTAGCCATGTCCCCAGCCACTAAATGTTTTATTGAAATACATTCATTTTATCTTTATAAATATTCTAAATATAGACACTGCCGTATCATATTTCACAAATGTTAAAACTGAGGTTTTGAAAGTGAAATCACTTGTCCCACGTTTGCTGTTATTGAATAGCAAATAATTTTACACTACCTGAAAAATGTGGCAGATATAGAATAGTGATGACCTTGAATTCCATCCTGAGATAACATGATCGAGAATGGTTCACTTTACCAAGGAATAATCAAGGGTGATATGTGAAGGAATTACAGTGTTGTCCAATGACAATCATGGTTTTCATTTCTCTGAGAATGGGGACTAACAGGGCCATTGTGGCCACTTGTTAAGGATGGGAAGAGACTATGGGCAATCAGGGAGCTAAAGATTCATCAATTTCCCACAGCATTTTTTTCTCTATATCTTTGAAGTTTCCAGTGTTTTGAACATAATAAAGAGAATATATTACAAATAATTGTATAAAAGTGTTGTTGCACTGAGATGGCCTGCTTCTCACTCAAGGGAATGTTCTCAAACACTCTAAATTACAGTAGCTGAGGTTTCAGAAGTAGCTGCTCTTCAAAGTTCCCACTTTGAATAATTTGAAAATTAATCAACCTTAAAGTGTATTGGAGAAAGCCTTGAAAATCAAACAAAATAATTCCTTGGCCAAATAATTTTCTACATGTACAGAATTCAACCATCATTGTGTTTCTAATTTGAAAAGGCAGTTTATGTGGGACCTCATTCATCTATATAAACTGATTCATCTGATTTTTTTTTTAATTTTTTATTGTTGGTTGTTCAAAACATTACATAGTTCTTGATATATCATATTTCACACTTTGATTCAAGTGGGTTATGAGCTCCCATTTTTACCCCATATACAGATTGCAGAATCACATCAGTTACACATCCATTGGTTTACATATTGCCATACTAGTGTCTGTTGTGTTCTGCTGCCTTTCCTATCCTCTACTATCCCCCCTCCCCTCCCCTC